>NW_009225480.1:32255-72277 GCF_000690835.1 Fulmarus glacialis
AAACCTAAAAACTCTCATCCATCTTTGTTTGCCTTTTTGGTTATGCTTAGCTGTTAAAATAAGTTGGATTGAACTGAAGCTATTCTGTTGTCTAAATACAGACTTACCTTTCAAAACGGAACTGAACTAAGTTATTGAACCTGGCCAACTTACTCCTTCAATATACAAGCTTTTAGAGTTGAGACCAATAATGCAACCTAAGTTCATAAAACTGCTTAGAGGCTGTCTGCAGTCAAAACCCAAATAATGGAAGTGTTTTATTACTAACTTAGGTATCCATTGATCATCGATCCCTCTGGGCAAGCTACAGAGTTTATCATGAATGAATATAAAGACCGTAAGATAACTCGTACTAGTTTCTTGGATGACGCTTTCAGGAAGAACTTGGAAAGTGCCTTGAGATTTGGTAACCCACTTCTGGTACAGGTTAGTTGCATGATCACGTAGAAACTATTTAAAATTCTTGAATTCTGCCCTGAGTACTATAAGAGTTGCAATTGTTCTGTTAGTAAGTTGCAAACAACTTTTCAAACTTGTTATTTTCAAGCATAATTTAACAAGTAAACTAGTACTGAGTGATATGTGTGGTATTAGTCCTGAGAAAAATATGATTAGTGAGATACACAGTCAAAAGAAGGTGTTTCCTTTTTCCAGCATTTTAAGATCGAATGCTTTTCTTTTCAAATGATCTTTCTGTACTTCCACTCTATAAAATGACTTGCAGCCTGTCTGTCCTTTGTTCCCCTATGTTCCTTTGTTCCTATATGCTATCTCTAGTTGTAGGTAATGGCACTTAATATGGCTAGTTATCTAGAATTAAATCTATTCTGAGTAGCAAGAAGACGTTTCAGTAATACAAAGAAATAGGCAAGTGTAGGAATAGTTGACTTTCACTTGAGATGGATATATTTTTTGTTTCTTAGTATGGAAAAGGGAAAACAAAGGATTAGCTCACAGATGAGCTCAGTAACTGTTGCTTGTGCTACTTAGAATAGGGCTTATTATGCATTAGAACTACCACAATAATAATACTCCCCTACTGAGATTTTGTACGGTAATAGCCTAAACTCTGTGCTTGTGTAGCTCAACTACAAATCTGAAGTGGAAATACCTTCTGAATTTGATCCGTATTCAAAACTAACTGCAAATTGATTGCTACCAGAGCTTTAAGCCCCAGTTGGATCAGGATTTTTAGCTTAAGACACTTGCAAGAAACAGAATCTCTTAACACATCTCTGCTTCTAGGATGTGGAGAGCTACGATCCAGTTCTGAATCCTGTTCTGAATCGTGAAGTCCGGAGAACTGGAGGCAGAGTTCTGATTACTCTGGGAGACCAAGATATTGATTTGTCACCATCCTTCGTTATCTTCCTCTCCACCAGAGATCCAACAGTAAGTAAAACAAAAGGCTATCCTGTTCGTAGAAATGGTATGTCAGAGAGCTGAGAAAGTTTTTTGTGGTTCCTGTGATAGGTTGAATTCCCACCGGACCTCTGCTCTCGTGTTACATTTGTGAACTTCACAGTAACTCGCAGCAGCTTACAGAGCCAGTGTCTGAATGAAGTCCTGAAAGCTGAAAGACCAGATGTTGATGAAAAACGCTCTGACCTCCTCAAGCTTCAGGGTACGCTTACCAAAATTAAAGCAACTTCCTCCTGTTCCAAAAGAATACAGTGGTTTTACTGTAGCTGTAGAAATACACAGTGAAATACCTTTATAGCTGATACTCTTGCTTTTTCAGGATGTCCAATGGCAAAGTATACACAATTCATACAATTCTTAAAAACTAACACATCTATACAATATGTAACCTAATTTTTCTTATTAAGGTGAATTTCAGCTGCGCTTGCGTCAGTTAGAAAAATCCCTACTACAGGCGCTTAATGAAGTCAAGGGACGTATCCTGGATGATGACACAATCATTACTACTCTTGAGAACCTGAAGAAGGAAGCAGCAGAGGTCACCAGAAAAGTAGAAGAGACTGATATTGTCATGCAAGAAGTGGAGACTGTTTCTCAGCAGTACTTGCCTCTTTCTACAGCGTGCAGCAGTATCTACTTTACTATGGAGTCCCTGAAACAGGTAGGATGAGTGGTTCTTCCTACCAGAAGCTTCATGTATTTACTGTTCAAAGCTAAATAAGCACTGCCTAATTCCAGCCCTGGCTGCTGTATTGCAGTTTGGTAGGCATAAGCCATTGACTATCAAACAGCAGGACTCTAGAGAGAAAAACTAAACTCTTTTGTCTTTCAGATACATTTCCTGTACCAATACTCTCTCCAGTTTTTCTTGGACATTTATCACAACGTCTTGTATGAGAACCCAAATCTGAAGGGAATTACAGACCATACTCAGCGTCTCTCAATCATCACAAAGGATCTCTTTCAGGTTCAATTTTTTTAATTAGTAAATGTAATTCTTTAATCATTTTTGAAGGGTCAGAATTCAAGGCTTCTTATGTTACTAACTTCACTGTTTTGTTGGTAGGTGGCTTTCAATAGAGTAGCACGTGGCATGCTGCATCAAGATCATATAACATTTGCTATGTTGTTGGCCCGGATTAAACTGAAAGGCACTATTGGGTAAACGTTTGTTTTCTTGTTTCACTTTAGTTGAAAAGGGAGGGGTGTCTTGAAGGCACTTAGCTAAAGTCTTCTTTTCCCTTAACATTAGGGAGCCTACATATGATGCAGAATTCCAGCATTTCTTGAGAGGGAAGGAGATTGTACTAAACACTGCATCTCTCCCAAAAATCAATGGTTTGACTGTAGAGCAAACAGAAGCAATGATGAGGTTGAGCTGCCTTCCTGCATTTAAGGACCTTGTTTCAAAAGTTCAAGCTGATGAGGTAAGTGTTGGCTAGGGTTTGTTTCTGCACTAAACTACCTGATAAAGCTTTTTAGGTGTCTGCTTTAAGAGCTTCATGCTTACGAGTAAGCTCTCCTACTATGACAAGGGAAGCCTTACAGATTAACTAGTTGTAGTTGTTGTGGAAATGAATGTTCTTATTTCATTTGTAATCAGGCTGTGAATCTTGAGTTCTAAATACCAGCATTGTTCATCACTCAGCCTTGGAAGCAGCTTTGCCATTCATCTAACTTTGCAGTCAGCTTTGGTTCCTGTGGTAGCAGAAGGTGTGATACTGCGTGTCTTTTACTGAATCACTATTGTGTGATAATTATGCAGTAGAGGGGAGCAGCCCTAGCCATACATATTATCATTATGGTGGGCTCTTGGACATTACTATTTGGAATAAATTTGGATGGTGCTCAGCTGCTGAACACTTTGCTCCTTCTGATGACCTGAGTGTTATTTGAAACTGTATGTTCCAAAATATGTCCACATCTTAAATAGTACCTCTTCGGTTGCCCTGCCTAGTTTTTGTGTTAAAAGTTGAATTCTCTTTGCTACATCTAATTTTCCTCGAACTCTTCAGCCTGGGGTAAAATAATGTATAGCTTGAGCTTGGACTTGGTAGAGATCTGTAGAATCAGGGGTGCTGGAGGCAATGCAGAACAACAGAACTTGGAGAAATTAATTAAACAAAAATGAGTCAAGAACTTACTCAAATCATTTATATCTAGAAGTCTTGGAAAAGACCAAACTATGTTGAATGTTGGACAAAATTTGGGGCGAAGTTTAATGTTTGACTCAATTTCCTTAATATAATAGTGCTTCTGTTTAACAGTGTTAGCCCTGTCTTATTTCTCAAGACTTACTTGTAGATGAAAGCTCAAATACTTCATCTGGTACTCAATCTAAATTTTTATTCTAAAGACAGATGATAAGATACGAGCATTAAATGGGAAAAATCTTACGAACTTGTGCATTTCATTGTTTAAACATTTAGCTATGTGTTAGAGTTTTTAAAGATCTGTTTGCAAATCCAAAGCTAGTAGAGCTTGGACTATACCAGGTTCAACCCTACCCTAGCAATCTTTGTTTCCTACTGAAAGTTGGTATGTAGCTGAACACTCCTGCAGTACGTTATATTATAGATTTTAAGGCTGAGATTGAACATCTCTGTTGCACCATGAACAGGACCTGCACCTTGCAGCAGATTTTTGATGCCATGAAACTCCATTTCAATTTTTTTGCATTTTCTTTCAATATAGCAATTCTGTATCTGGCTGGATAGCAGTTCACCAGAGCAGACTGTACCATACCTTTGGACTGAAGAAAAACCTGCAAGTAAGTTGCACTATTGTCCACACCAGTCCTACTGTACTGACTTTAATCTAAGTAGAATTACTGTGATTTTAAAGCAATGCTAAAGTAGAATTTTTAATTTGGACCTTAATGCCTGGGAAAATCATAATGTTGGGATTGTGGAAGAACCTCAAGTCTGGTGTTCTTGTTTTGTTTGGGGTGTTTGGTTTGTTGTTTTTTTTTCTTTTTTTAACCCAAACTTTTTTAAGCAATAGTCACTACACTTGCTTCCTGCACCTTAACCTGTGATCTGGTCTTCCACTGAGGATGAAACATACTTCCACAATCTCATTAGATTGCATAATAGTTTGGATTAACCTTAGTCATTGCAAATCTGGAGGCAGCTCAATACTCTAAAAAGCTCCAAGACACAGATTTTCTGAGGACAGGGCTGGTCTACTAGAATGTTTCCTCCTGCAGTTGTATCCAAGCATGAAGTCTTAATTCTTGCTGTATTAGTTGTTAGTGCTAATCTGTTAAGAGTTAGAACTTGAGGATAACTGTTGCCCTTCAGCTCCTCCCCTATATGAAAGGTAATGTTAGGAAAGTGTTTGCCATCTGTGATTTGGGGCTCGTTCCTGTAGGTGGCTTTCTAAATTAAGGATTCTAAGCTTGTATTTACTAGCTACCATAAAGCTGCTTGACTGTTAACTGAAGCAACTCTAGGTTTATCCTGTCCATGCTAGACAAGTATATAATACTTGAAAATCTAGCAGAATGGCAGATTATTGAATGAGTGAGAAGATGTGAAGAGATCTATTGTCCCTGGAAATTAAAATCACTTCATGGCAATACTTCTAGACTGCAGATTTTGTAAACCAATAGCATTTCAGTAGAATCCAAAAGCATCTTGTCAAGGTAGGCTTTTAAAGGGCTCACAACATGAGCAGTTGAGCAGGTAATTAAAGTGTCACAGAAGACAAACGAACTGAAGATGGTAGGTTTCTGTCATAGTGAAGACAGAATATAAGCATTCCATTAACATGTTGCAACAGATCTTTCGAAGGGATAATTGACTCTCTAAATATCTGGTTTTCAGAACAAGATGGGAAAAAATGAATGGAGAATTGAAAAGAGGAAGGTGTTGAGGATGGTTTTCTTACCTGTCCATCTAATCCTCTGTCCCCTTTTCAGCTCCTATTGGACAGGCCATTCATCGCTTGCTTCTGATCCAGGCCTTCCGTCCAGATCGTTTGTTGGCAATGGCACATACCTTTGTTTCAACAAATCTTGGAGAGTCTTTCATGTCCATTATGGAGCAGCCTTTAGATCTGACACATATCGTAGATACAGAGGTAACCTGCTTGTTTTTGAAAGGCTAAAATCCTGAGGTAATGCTCAGTGCCACCTTGCATGAGCTCCATAGTGAGTAAAGCTATCCACTGGAACATTTCTTCCACTTACCCTTCTCCCCAGGGTATGAAGAATGGATTGTTTTCCTAGTTGTTAATGTAAAACTAAGAATAGCATAATGTCTTTATCTGGCCAGAGGGGAAAAAAACCTGAGGTTACTGCATTCTTGTATTCCTCTAGTGACTGATTCGTATCCTTTTAAACTTCTCGGACAATAGGTAAAACCTAATACCCCTGTGCTGATGTGTTCAGTGCCTGGTTACGACGCCAGTGGTCATGTTGAAGACCTTGCAGCTGAGCAGAATACACAGATTACTTCTATTGCTATTGGTAAGAACATACCATGTTTCATCATCTAAGCATAAATGAAATTGTTAGCAGTAAGAACTTTAGCAACCTTCTGTCTTTTAGGTTCTGCTGAAGGGTTTAACCAAGCAGATAAAGCAATAAACACAGCAGTGAAATCTGGAAGGTAAGTTCTGTCTCCTTTTTAGCTAGAAACTTTTTAACTACTGCCTAGTAAAAAGGTAAATGGGGATGGAGAGGGAAATAACCTATTGGCTAAATAGGTAAAACTGGTGAAGAAAACCTGGCACTATCTTCTGAACTGGAATTTGTAATAACTTAAGCACAGCTGTTCACAACTTATATTTGATTTAAATATTTTCAAGAGAAGTAGGTTGTATCTGCAAAACAGAAAAGTTAGCCCACTTACAGTAGACAGTAATTGGTTCTACGTAAAGGCAGGTTTTAAAGAGTGAGGAAAATCTGTAGCATTAATAACATATTCTGTTACTCTTTGTGGTGATTATAGCCAGGATCCATAAGCTGTACACTAAAAAGCACTTGTTCTTTTTCAAAACTTCACAGATGGGTAATGCTGAAGAACGTTCACCTGGCTCCTGGCTGGCTCATGCAACTAGAAAAGAAGCTACATTCCCTGCAACCCCATGCTTGCTTCAGACTCTTTCTTACCATGGAGATTAATCCAAAGGTAACATTGATCTGAAATTTGGTGCTCTGGTAGAATAACTGGCTTGCAGAGCCAAGAGTGCTACCCAGGGAAGGTTTTGTCATTACTGCTTTTCTGTATTAAAGAAACAGGAGAATACATGCTTGTCAGGGTAGTTACTAGCCTTGGTTTCTGATAACTTAATTGTAGCTGAAAACTTTATACCATATCTTTTGCTGCTTCCCCTGCCCTTCCAAAGAAGGGCAGGACATCACTGTGCGTGCTCACAGTGAGGTTTTGAATCTAATGCCAGTTGTGCTGTTAGAGGGATTTAATTTAGTGAAGGCTAAAGGAGTTGGATTTGAGTTTGTTGATCTTTTCTCTCTAGGTGCCAGTGAATTTGTTACGTGCTGGCCGAATCTTCGTCTTTGAACCTCCTCCTGGTGTAAAGGCAAACATGCTGAGGACTTTCAGTAGCATTCCGGTTTCTAGAATGTGCAAGGTAAGGCTGCGGCTTGTGTGGGTGAAAGAAAGAATGTGTTTGTTAAAATCTTACATTAGAAAAAGATGATAAAACTTCAGCTTCTAAGATGTACATAGAATGTTTTGTTCTCACAGAAGTAAAGTAGTAGTTGCTCCTTCTGTTGGTAGAATGCTAGATTGCTATCAAAAGTGAATACATTAAATCTGATCTTTTCTAGCCTTTTAGCAAGCTTTGATTATCAGTTCACTTGTGTAATAAGTGTATTTATTTTTTTTCTCTCCACTTCCTAGTCTCCAAATGAGCGTGCTCGTTTATATTTCCTCCTTGCCTGGTTCCATGCCATTATCCAAGAGCGTTTGCGCTATGCTCCATTGGGTTGGTCCAAGAAGTATGAATTTGGAGAATCTGATCTGAGATCTGCCTGTGACACAGTAGATACATGGCTGGATGATACAGCAAAGGCAAGTAGTTTTGTATACTTAGGTATAGTAATACTTAGATTACTTAAGATCTTCAGTGAGGCAGTGTGTTCTGTACAGTAATTTAGATGAGTAGGCTCAAATAACCTGGTGGCAATTTAACTTAGTTCTTGAATTTGAATCCTCTGTCAGAGAGAGGTGAAAAGGATTGTTTCCTGCTAATTACATTGCATTTTATTTATAGGGCCGCCAAAACATCTCACCTGATAAAATCCCCTGGTCTGCATTAAAGACACTGATGGCACAGTCTATCTATGGAGGTCGCATCGATAATGAATTTGATCAACGTCTGTTAAACACTTTCTTGGAACGTCTGTTCACTACTTTGAGTTTCGATAGTGAATTCAAACTGGCTTGCAAAGTTGATGGACACAAAGATATTCAGATGCCAGATGGAATCAGGTATCATTTTTAATTTAGCCTGATCTCTATGTACAACTTCTCTTTTTGGAAGTTTAAAAGAAAAAAAAAAACAAACGACAAACAAAACCCAAAACAAACAACAAAAAACCAACCAACCAAACAAAAAAATAAAGAAGAAGAAAAAAAAAACAAAACAAAAACCCTAACTTGTATCTTTGCTCTGGAATTTAGCTGTGTAAACATTTGTCTCAGGCAAAGAATTAACTTGCCATTCTAATAGGGGAAGCCTTCTAATGGATATTAAAACTCTGACTTGCAGGCGTGAAGAATTTGTCCAGTGGGTTGAGATGCTGCCAGATACACAAACGCCATCATGGCTGGGCCTGCCAAATAATGCAGAGAAAGTTCTTCTCACCACACAAGGTAAAATCAGAACTTTAACAATGTCTTGCATAAATTACCAGGCTACCATTTTAACTAAAAAGCAGAAGAGAAATACAAATCAGAAGAGTTGATAGCTTTCCCCTCCTCCCTCGACATAGTTGGTTTAACTTCTGCAAGGTAAAATACTCGAGCAGTCCAAAAACTGACCAGAAGCTTGTGAATTAAACATTCAACCTTCCAGATACCAAGCTCCCATCTTGATTCTGGAAGGCTTTATTGTCAGCTCTGTCGCCACCTACAGCTAGGCAGGTCTGTATCTTAGGTCTAGACTAGGGAAAAAGAAAACTCTCGTTCTTGTATGTAGTAGAATGTTTTCATCTTGATGCCACTGCTTCTCTGACAGCGTATCTTCTGTTTTAGGCATAGATATGATCAGTAAAATGCTGAAAATGCAGATGCTAGAGGATGAGGATGATCTAGCTTATGCAGAAACTGAGAAGAAGACAAGAACTGATTCTACATCAGATGGTCGCCCAGCCTGGATGAGAACACTGCATACCACAGCCTCTAACTGGCTTCACCTTATACCTCAAACTCTAAACCATCTGAAGCGAACTGTGGAAAACATCAAGGTAAGAACTAAGTTTTGTCTAACATGGGCATAGGAAGTGCACAAGTTCCGGTACACTGGAAGAAGAGCATTGTGATTTGCAAGTACAGACTAAACTGTTGGGGGGACAATGGAACCTGTATCGATGCTGATTCTGACTGCCATAGCTATGTAATGCCCCACTGGGTTTCTTGAAATGCTCTTAAAAGTTCATTTATGTATTCTGAGGATTATTTGAAGAAATACAATGGCAAACTGTCTATCAAGGGTACCACTTCTGAAGCTTCTCTGTGACCAGGTAGCAAGAAACAAGTGCTTTCTGTTGTATTGATAGCACACTGACTGCTACTTAACGATATCTCCTTTAAAGCCAGTGCACATTAATTACTGCTAAAATTTAGTGGTGGTTAGTGAGGGGAGATATGGCAGCAGCTTCTCCTCACTGGGAACAGAAATTGCAAGAGCTGGAGGAAACTTCTCAGATCTGGACAGTAGTACCCTAAGCTGTAACTCAGGAATAAGCTCCCCAGTTGAATATGCCCATGATTGCCCAACTCTTCTAAAGACTAAAGGTGAGAAAGGTGAGAACCTTTTGTTGCAGATTAAAAGAAATCCAGACTTGATTGGAAGGAGCTGCAGCAGGCAGTCTGCATTAATTGTTCAACTAAGACTTCTACTTTCTTGCTTCTCCAAGGGAGAGGAGATTGTTGGTTGTAAAACAGTCTCTGCAATCATTTTCTGCACCATAGACTGCATCTTCATGTTTAATGCTTGTAGTCACGGTGTCACTGGTCAGTCCATCCAGGATTTGGGGGTTGCTTTTTGTAGCAGTTTTCCAGTAAAAATCTTGAACTTTCATCCGCAACTTACTTTCAATGTTTTGACAATCAGGATCCTTTGTTCCGATTCTTTGAAAGAGAAGTGAAAATGGGAGCTAAGCTTCTTCAGGATGTTCGTCAGGACCTTGCAGATGTGGTTCAAGTGTGTGAAGGAAAAAAGAAACAAACCAACTATTTGCGTACACTTATAAATGAACTGGTGAAAGGTATGGTAATTCAAACTGGCATCTCCCAGTGCTCTCTTTGCCTCTTGCACTCTGTAAGTCGGAGCCTATTATGCTTAGCAACTTAAAAAATTGCAGGAAAATTGGGATTGACTTTACCATTCGACACAAGCAATACTTTTTGAGTCGAGCATAAAATTCCAATTGGTTTGGTTTGGCATTTCAAGTTGAGATAGCTAATATTAGGCTTTTTTGTATAGTTTATATCAGCAGCTTAATTTCTAAGCTGAAATCTTTCTCAATTCTTTCAGTCTCTGAATTGTTATGGAATAAAGTTATTTATACCACAAAATGAGTAATATTGCTCCTGGAAATAGTAAATAAATAAATAATAAAATCACCTGGAAAATATTCAAATTCTCTAAACGTCTGTTTCAAGATTGTACATAAATGTGGAATTTTCACAGACATCCTACTTCTAGTAATACATAAAGATCTGCTGTCTGCTTTGAACAAAAGCATTTCCTAAAACACAGATACTTGACCTCTTCAGTTTTTTCTAAAGAACTCGAATCTTCACGAAAACTCAGAAGATCAGTTACTGCAGTATATAGCTGTGTATAACTGAAGTTGCTGTTGAAGTGTTTCTGTAACTGGATGGCATTTTAAATAAATACTAGACCTGGAGGCCATTTGCTTCATAATCTTTGAAAGTGCTTTCACTTGCTGAGGAGCCTTTTAAGATAGAGGCTGATATCCTGGTCCAAGTCTTAATGGCTACTGGGATAAAAAGTGAAATGTCAAAATAGTGTGTAATTCCAATTTGTATGCAAACAAAACTTAATTCTAATCACATTTTTCATAGGTATTTTGCCTCGTAGCTGGTCTCATTACACAGTGCCAGCTGGTATGACTGTTATTCAGTGGGTGTCCGACTTCAGTGAGCGCATTAAACAGCTGCAGAGTATTTCCCAGGCAGCTGCTTCTGGTGGAGCAAAAGAACTAAAGGTATCTTGTGCTGACTTTTTCTAGAGGTTATATCTAATTCAGGTGGAGCTGTGTAACTACTTCATGGAGTCTTCATATCAAGACTTCTGAATAGTTCCTCAGGCAAAACAACTTCAGTCAATGTTCTCTGAAATGTGCTTGTAAACACTGTTGAGTATCTCCTGATCTCGAAATGGTGGGGCTTAGCAGGCTAACTGTTCATACAGATTAGAGGGGAAAAAGTATTTTAGAATGAGAGAATACATAGCCTTAGAGCAAAAAGCAATTTAGCAGTTACACAGTGTTCCAGTAGCAGCAGGAAAATTTTAATGTAAATAGATTGGTGAAGTAATATTTATGATAATCATGAATTAATACTGCAGCTGATAGCCTTTTTTAAAAATTTTTCTCCCCTCAAATAGAACATCCACGTGTGCCTTGGTGGCCTGTTTGTACCAGAGGCATATATTACTGCTACAAGACAATATGTTGCCCAAGCAAACAGTTGGTCCCTTGAAGAACTCTGTCTTGAGGTCAATGTTACAACTACACAGAATGCAGTACTGGATGCATGCAGTTTTGGAGTGACAGGTAAACTTATCAGAAAGGAGGAGGTCCTTGCTCTAAAATACTTTCAGAAGCTTCTGGTATTAAATGGGCTGCATCAAATGAAGAAGATCATATCACTGCAAAAGTTAATACACACTTTCTGAAGTTGTTTGGAAATTAGTTTGGTATTAGTAGGGAAGTACTTATAATGCTAATAAATCTCGAGACTCAGGTCAGTATATATTTAAGTGATATTGGATAGTGTGTCTGCTACAAGCTCTTTATTTTGTGGTATGAAATACCTCTAATTAAGTGGACTTAGACAGCCCTTAAATAATACATAGGGAGACAACCTCTTTCTGGATGTTTGAAAGCTCTTAGAACTCTAAAGTGTATTTCAATTTACAGGCCTGAAGCTTCAGGGAGCTACATGCAGTAACAACAAGCTGTCGCTTTCAAATGCTATTTCAACTGTACTGCCCATTACACAGCTTCGCTGGATCAAGCAGACAAATGCTGATAAAAAAGCAAATGTTGTAAGTATTGATAAAAATTTTTAAAAGAACTCTCATAATTAGATCTACCTAGTAATTTTTTTTCTGAAGCTTTAGGAATACTTTTATCAGGCACCATAAATAGAATTGTTCTTTTATAATATTCTCAGTGTCAGTTGGTACCTAAATTCCAGGCTAGCAGCAAACAGACCTGGTGTTGACTAGGTCTTTCCTTTGTAGTTAGATAAGAAGAAGGAGAGGCATCCAAAAATACTAATTTTGTTCAGGCCAAAACTTGAATTTATATCTACAAAGGAGGCTGTGCTTTAGGTGAATTCATTAGGCCTGGTTTTTTTTCCTCATATTTTGGGTATTGAGTTGTCTGAGACTAAATTCCCATCTCATAAATACCATGTAGTATTATAGAAACTTCTTATGCTCTTCAGCTGCCTTGCATAACTCTTCTTCTATATTCGTGTTTTTCCCCAGGTTACTTTACCAGTTTATCTGAACTTCACTCGTGCTGATCTGATTTTCACAGTTGACTTTGAAATAGCTACCAAGGAAGACCCTCGTAGCTTCTATGAACGTGGTGTTGCAGTTCTCTGCACTGAGTGAAAAGATTTGTTTTGACTGGTAATGCTGTAGTAATTGTCAGTCTTCTATGTAGTATTCACCTGTACTTTTGTAACTTGGTTAGGTTAGGTTGTCAGATGAACTTGTGTTAAGTTGACTAGAAAGAAAGGGGGCAGTGGGTTGGAAAGCTGGTGGCTAGATTTCTTTGAAGGAAAATAGGATGAGATTTTTAGACGGTTATTGGTAGATGTGATATTTGATGGATCATGTTATATGAAATAAAATCTATAGCAAGACTTTTGACTCTTTTGGGAAATAAAATTCGTACATGATTTTTTTTGGTCTGGAAAAACTGTACCTATGATCTTTTCAGAGAATAACAAGTAATAAGTCAGTATTCAAGCATATTGTTGACCTTCGTAGAGCTCACTCAGCAGCTGGTTCAGCTAACAAGAACCTTGGAATGTAAGTCTTCAGTGCAGTAAGACACAAAGCCTGATACTGTCTGCTATGACATCTGCTGACATTGCAAATAATTCATGTAATGAACTGTCTTGCTTGAAGTAACCTGCTTTTACACTGCTGCTGAGATGCATTCAGAAGCTAGAGTATCCTAAATGAGACCAATAGGGCTTCCTCTTTCTTAAGCTGCTTTTACGGTGAAATAAGGCTCCAGTTTCATGTCTCATTAAGCCCAGGAGGATAGTATTACATGCTTAAACAAGGAATTACAATCTTATTTCAGGAACTCACATGTCACCAAATTAGGGGAGCTGAGAGTTCCTGCTAATTGCTTGGGTTGCTGTAAAGTTTGGGTATTCGCTTGCTTCATTGGGTAAGCATTTCTGCCCTTCCAACCAACCTGTCAGAACAACTGTCCTCTCTAACGGTGGCTAATACCAAGTGTTCAAAGATGCATGCAAAGAATACAGGTACATAGCTTTTCAATCTCAAAAGAAGTCTCAGGAGCTCCTTCCTTCCATGCTTTCTCCTATGAAAGCAGTGACTTTCTGAACCTGTATCAACTCTTAATATTTTTTGCTGTGATAAGTGGTTCTACAGCACAGGCCTGTGCTGGGAGGAAAATTTGTTAACCTCACCCATGCTTTTTTTAGTTGATGCCTACTAGTTAGTAAAATTGAGAATTCTTGCCATCTACCCTCTCCATACTGTTTCATAGCTCCTATAGTTAATCTGTGTAGGTTGAACTGTCCTGTCTGGTTTTATTCCCTAACAAAGAATTAATCCCAGACCAGTGCATCATGTAATCTTTGTATGCTTCTTGTAGTTCTCATCCAATTTTGACAAACAGCGATGGGAACTACGTGTATCATCCAAGATGGTACACCATAACATTATGTAACCATAACAGAATGTCCTTGTTCTGTTTCAGCTTCTATGAGTTGCTTTCCTTCCCAGCACCAGAATATTAGTATCTGGAATTTATACTGTCACTTTTTCCAGGATTATTTGAAATCCATTGTACAATGATGAAGCAGACCTCCTACTGATAGCAGTTGTAGTGTGAAGTATTAGCTAAAATATGTACAAGTTCTACCCGTTAGCAGCTCAGCTGAACATGCACTTTTCAGCTACTGCTTTTTGTGCATAAGCTCAGCACCTGGGCTGTGGTACCAGCTTACAGCTACTATCAAAATCTTCAGTTAAACCAGTTCCACCTTTTCGCAAGTACTAATGATGAGATCAAAATGGTCTCAAATATGCTTGAAGTAGCTAGAGCTTCCCAAACTATTCAGTTCATTATATGTTAACTTCTGCATTAGGCTTGAATTAACAAAAGGTGCGTTTTCAGTTCAGAAGTTAACCCACAGTTGGATTCTCATACTGAATAAGCAGACTTTGAGTGTCTAAGTAAATACTGTCCCACATGGCTTACCCTTCAACTTAATTCTCTCCTGATTGTTCCTGTATTATTTTTTCTAGTGGATTATTTATTTCAGTATGCTGTGTTTAAACAACTGGTTTAAATGAAACCCTTACTAGATGAGTTTAGGGTTTTTGGCTGCAGTTTGAAGGTCAGTAGTTCAGTTTTATTTAGCCTCAGATGAGGTGGTTGAAGACCATTCAGCAGACAGCTAGGACTTAAAAGGGTATGACTTTCCTGACATGGGACTGAAGGGCTTGGCTGCATTACAATGTTGTATTTTTGAAGCTTTTCACAAGTTCTAATTCTAGAGAGGTCTAGTGGCCTAGTTGCAGTACACACAAATCTGTAGCTGTGACAGGGTTATTTTTGCAGTTAACTTCACAGCTGTCATCAAGGAGTTAAGGACTTTATTCACTGTAAATGGCCCCAGCTGCAGTATTCTTTGCTGCTAGGGCAAGTCAGAGGGCAAGTACAGTAGCTTGTGTCTTAGGGCAAAGGCCTCTGAATCTTATTGTTCTAACCACTTTGTTTCCAAGCTGATTAAAATCATCTCCATAGCTCCAGATGGGGGATAAGGGAGAAAGCAAAGTTGCATTAATAAAATAAACATGCGGATGTTAGCGGAAGTGCAAGGCTAGATGTTAAATAGTATTTTGAGTGGCTTTCCAGCCTATGAAAGAAACTGCAAATTAAAAACCTCTGCCAGTCATACAGTGTTCAACTTCACATTGTAAATTCTAAACTGGCAGGTATACTGAGACTGTATACCTAAAACATTGTTCAAAACAGGTTGGAACAGATATATTAATAGCACAAGTCAACTTCCTGTTTGAAGAAAAAAAAATAAAAGCTAGATTGCCTTTAGTTGCACTCAGTTCAACACAATGCAATTCAGTTGTTTGTAGTCAAACCTGTAAGATCATTCACCATACAGCTACTTCCCTCCTCTCACACAGTACATCAGACCTATGAAGAGCCAAACACTGACATGAGGCAGGTGTGAGGTAAGCTATAGCTATTGAAAACAAATGGCAAACATGCAGTCATTCTTCCCTCCCTCCTCAACAAACCCTTGTAATACCTTTTTGAAATTACACTGAAACTGAGCAGGTGCCTCCAGGTACTAGATACAGGAGTTAAGTTCAATGCTTCCAGAGGCCCCAGGCACCAAAGTAGCACCCAGGCGCAGAGCTTAGCTGTGATTCTGTGGACATACCTTAGCTAGTTTTCACTTAAATTGCCACACAAGCTTGTTTAGTTGATTCTGTCTTTTCAGGTGGATCTCAAAGTCTGCAGTACACAGTGCAGCTGCGTTTGTAACAGGCTTGAACTAGCTTGTTTAAAGCTTGTTCAGTTCAGGTACCATCTGCAAAAGAAATCTTTACCAGGTTCATTCTTCAGAACAAATAGTTTGTCCAATGATTTATTCATACCTCAGATTAAGTTGCACGGAATTTCTTTCTTAGTTTTTCACTAGCACCCTCTGGAATGGAAATCCCTTGTTTTCTTTTAATTAAGGGCTGCTTGGCCATTCTGCCATCACAGTCAGCTGCTAGTATGGGTTGTGGAGCACTGTTACCTGAGCTTGCAAGGAGATCTGCAGAGGCTGAAGGGTTAATACTCATCAGTAAGGAATGGTCAGGTGTCAGCCACGTGGAGGTGAACACTTCTGTGGCTCTAGTCAGTTCAGATGATTGCAATAGGCTTCTAGGGAAATCCTTCTCTTGGCTAGGAAATTCCAGGGGTGCTTTACAGTCATTTACTGTCTGAATTCCACCAACTTTTGTTTCTGGGCAGAGACAGTCTGGAGGTTTAGGGAAGGAGTCTCCATCTTCTGAAGTATCAGCATCCTCCAAAGCCATTGCTTTTGGGGCACTGCTCGCCCATGGTGCAGTTTTTATACTATTTAAAGAATTCAAGCTACAGTCAGAGTGAATGGATGCATCTTCTGAATCACCATCATAAGGATCTAAAAACTAAAATAAAGGTCTTCCTAAATATAATGGATGCTTATTTGTCCATAAAAAAAAAAAATACAAGAGGCAACATACAGTGGGCTTTAAAACCACTTACAACATAAGTCACAGACTTACCAGGGAACTTTTTCTGTTTATCCACACATTCCCCCCTGTATTTTAATTTTTGGATGCTACACTGAGAACAAGGCTGCCGCATAATGATCAAACCTACTTGCAGTCCCCTGGAGTCCCTTGCTTTCCCAAGTCCTCCAGCAAGTGGGCTAGGCATGACCTATTTAAAAAAATTTAACATAGGTTTATAAAGCACCTTCCTATGAATTACTGATCAAAGTAAAACCAGAGTAAGTAAAAATCCTAGAGAAGAGGAAGCCAGGTTTTCCCCTTGCTAGAAGATAGTAAAAAGTTATCTAACTTCTAAAGGCCTGGTAAAGTTAGCTTAAAATAGAGGGACTGAGGAGAGCTATGGTAAGTCTTACTGCACTTAAAACATTGCTATGAAGAGAACGATGTGGTAAGGTACACAATTACTCCAGAAAAGTAAACTAAATCAGCATTTAACTAACAGTAGACAAGATACAATTTAGACTTTAGAGAGCTTCCCTCCCACT
Source organism: Fulmarus glacialis (assembly GCF_000690835.1). Classification (NCBI taxonomy): domain Eukaryota; kingdom Metazoa; phylum Chordata; class Aves; order Procellariiformes; family Procellariidae; genus Fulmarus; species Fulmarus glacialis. The sequence goes on from NW_009225480.1 coordinate 49,175, forward strand.
CAGGTCCCTTTTTGTTCTTTTACGCAGGGATGATCTGAAATTCTTCCTTGTTAGTTGGGATTACGAATTTGCTGTTCCTTGGAGAGTTCTGTAACTAACACAGTCAAACTCAGTCCTTTCAATCAGTCTCAGTATTGCTGCTGTAACATTGAGGTTTCAGGCTGCTTCTCCCCATGTGGTTAAAAATAGACCTATCCAGACCTAGACCAAGAACTTTCTTCATGAACTTATGCATCATTCTGAAATAGTGCTCATTGTCTGGGTCTATTTTTTAAAAAAAAAAAAAAAAAGCCACATAGGGACACTCACTTTTAAAAGCAAACCACAGGTACAAAGCAGTCACACAAAGGGAAAAAAGTTTACTGCAAGGAAACTGCTCCTTTAGAAGGCTCCATCACAGCTGCTTGGAGAACAAGCTGCCAGTCCTTCCTGTGCCTGCTTTCGGTGGGGAAGGAGGAGAGTCTGAGCGCGGCTGATGCAAAGCAGGGCTTGGCAAATCTGGACTACTCACAACAGGAACCTGAAGGCTTTAGTGGAGGAGCTGAAGTCCAAACCCATTTGCAGCTGTGCGTTCTTGTGCTAGTTCAAGGACACAGAGACATCCCCACAAAGCCAGTGGGTAGTGCTGGGCAATGAAGAAAAGCAGCTTCTGCTTCTCCAAAGCGCCCAGAAATCCCCCAGCCCTGGCCTGGCACCTGCCTCAGCACCCTCAGTGAGAGCAACCGGCTCTTTGTCCAAGCTGGCACCTTTGCAAGCCCCTCTTCCACCCAGCCCAGCCATCAGAGTCCAGCCAGACAGCTGGACTTCCAGCCTTGTTTCTCTCAGAATGAGATCATAGACAACTCCAGCTTTCCCCTTGCTTTCTGGAAGGTAAAGTGGTGGCAGGTTCCTGGCAGACAGCTTCTCTAAGCCACGGAACACAGCGATTCGCATGGACTAACAGCAAGCGTCAATTCTGAAGACTTTTACCCAGAAATTAAGTATTTAGTTCTCCACTCCAGCATCATGTCTTTTTTCATCAACATTAAACACGCTGGTTTGACAGAACAACATGCAGGAAGTTACCAATATTCATAAGTAACTGCCACAGCAACAGAGCTGCTCTCTTAATCTCATCCAAAACGGACAGTCAGAAGGTAGAGGTTCTCCACCCAGAGCTGTAGAAATCCTGCTGGACCAGAGCTGCTGAAAGTCAACCACCAGAAACAACCCAGTTCAGCTTTAAGCACTTCTTAGCAGAGAAGTGCTTGTGTCACATTTGTCTACCTAAAACACTGGCACTTTCCTGCCTCATCCCCTCAGAATCAATTTTGCTAAAATTAATAACAGCTGTAAGGAAGAACCTGATGGATAGCATAGTGTTAGGTTTGGGGTTGTTGGGTTTTTCCCACCCTTTTCCTTTTACAGTCACAAAACCCACAACCCCAGCAACCATGCCTTAGACTCTCCCTACTGAGACTGAAGGAAGAGTTGGATACCCATCTCAGAATCTCATCACCATCAAAATGCTTCAGAGTCAGTTCTTACCTCCGCGCTGGATTCAGACTCAGACTCTGTACTTGACTCTACTGTGCACTTCTGCTGCAGAGGAGGAAAGGAAAGAAATGCTACTCAAAGCCCAAGTTACCGCAGCTTAGGGTTGAAACTGAAGTTTAGTACAAACTGCAGATACTGTGTTTCTCCAAAGCTTTACCATCTGAAGCCAGCTTGTCCTTCCAAATACCCCACATTTGTGGTGCTGGCTGGGTTGCGCAAGTGAGACATAAGGGAAAAATAGAAGTCTTCCTCCCCTCTGCCAAAAAACACAATGGGAAGCAATCCAGAACATGCCTTGCGTTTGCTAGGGACAGTAATTCCAGGTCTGTAAATAACTTTACAAGGTGTTTTCTGATTTGCACTGAGGTTTTGTTTGTCTCTTTGCTTTTGGTGGGCCTACATCTCAGAAATGTAACTGCAGATAAATGACTAAAACTACATCCTCATTTTTTCTGAAGCTCTTGCTACAGAGACCTTACAAACAAATAGCCCCCTTATTCTCCAGGCGGTAGCACAGGAGTGGAATACCTTCCTCCCTCCCTTTTGTTTCTTTGCAGGTGACACCATTTGAATTAATTCATTCACACATGTTCTTCATGCACTCTTTTCCAGCACAGCTAGCTGCACAATCAGGCTAATGACAAAGCAACTAACACTTTCTAAAATGCATTTTAATAGGGAGATAGAGAAGCAGCAATTAGAAAAAAGTTACCATGTATTTTCGTGCCAGTCTTTCTATGTAGTCTGGGCTTTTAAGAGAATCCTTCATTTCCTGAGCATCTACTAAAACAGGCAGAGGGTGGGAAAGCACATTAGAGAAAATCTTCTTATAAATTGCCCAGACACGGTCACTCCCTTTGTGCTAGAAAGGTTGGTCAGTCCTTCACAAAGCCTGTGTTAAGTTCTCAATCAAAGGCAGCTTCTGTTTAAAAACAAAAAAGAAGCTACTGTCTTCTACCAAAACAATGACTTGATTCACTGGTCCTTCATGCAACATGAGAAAAAGATAATTTTCTTTTTTTTTTTTTTTTTTTTTTTTCGTAAAATGGATTTTTTTTTTTCCCTTTTCCCTTTTTTTTTTTTTAAAAAGGGCACCACAACTTTTCCGAACCCTCAAAGAGGTATTTGTACTCAAGTCATCAAACCAGACTAGAGAGGGACAATTGCAAAGCCATGCTGAGAGCCAGCCCTCTATCCCAGCCCTCCTGCCCTGGCATTCAGTCCCCTACACCCCCCAACAGGGCTCTGTTACAGGGTGCTCCCTTCTCCCCGTACCCTCGATGGGCTGCCCAGCCCCACGCCTCCTCCTCCGTCGCTGCTGCTTCCTCTCAGCTGAGGCCATCCTGCACCCAGCACCTTCCCCCTCCTCCAGCTTTATAGGCTCAGGCCCCTGGCTGCCCCACCTCCACCCCCACCTCTCGCAGGTGCCCCGCTCAGCTCCCTCAGCCTGGAGACTGCGCTTTTTCGAAAAAGATAGGAGCAAAGCAAGGAAAAAAAGAGTAAAGTGCTCCTGTGAAAGCACTTTGTGCCACTGCTGGAAGCTCCAGACTGCTCTTCATGATGGGTTCACCAGAGCTGACTGTTTGGAGGTCTACAGCAGAAATCTGCACAAAATAGCATGGCAGTTCGAGTCCTCTAGTCATTACATTTCTCTAAGTGTATATATATATAAAGCACATGTATACACAGACATGCACATGCATCTACAGTTGCGTTTGCAAGGCCTGGTGGCCAGAGATGCAACGCTCCTCCTCCGCTCTCACCAATTTATTGTCCGCAGCCCCATTTCATTCACGCGACCTTCAGGCTAACAGAAGACAGTCAATTGTCAGAGGGAAAACCACCTACCCCCTCCAGAGGCAGCCAGGGTATTCCAAGACGTTTCCTCCTGCCTTTTGCTGCAGCAGATGATCTCCCATCTGTGGGATGGACAGTTGTGGTTGGACACACAATGCGTTCTAAGCATCTCTTTTAATCACTTACAATCCACCACGTGTGATTTGGAGGACTTAGATACCGTCACCCTTTCTTGCCATCACTCACTAAGAAAAGGGACAACAATTTTGCTATTTTTAAATACAAGGAGTGGTATTTTTTCAGATTTTCCAGAGAACTATGACTCAGGCCCATTTTTCACAAAGGAGTAGAGCTGATTTTACCCTTTAAAGGCCACATCTCCATTCCCCTTCTTCTCCTCTTTTTTATAGGGAAATAAGGAAGTAATTCTTTTTACTTTTTCAAATCAAATTCCTCTTCTTCCCATTATTTCCTTCCTACCTGGCTTTCTTGCATCTTCCTGCACCATGTGGAAGGTACTCTTGTTTTAGATTAATTTTAAAATGAGCATCAAAGCCTCAGTAAAACAAGCATCTCACTCTGGAGCCAGCAGCGGGTTGTCGCTCCGAAAAGGCACAGGAGCAAGCCCCTGGGGAGGTGACAGTGGGAGCAGCTGCACTGGGAGCTGCTCACAAACTTCACAAGCCTTCCTCCCCGCTTCTGCTGCAGCTGAGCTACAGCCTCACACACCTCCTTTCCTCCCAGACACCTCCTTCTCCATCTCTTACCTTCTCTACCCAGGCCAGGACCACCTGACAGTTATTCCCCCTCTTCGGATTCTCCAACCGCTTCAAAACAAAACAGAGCAGCCAAAAATCTCATCCCACATCCCCCAGCACCTCCCACCCCTGAGGTGGGAGCTCACAAGCTCTGTGTTAGTGCCTGCAGTGCCAGCTGAGTTGAATGAGTGCGCACAATCGTCATCCTTAATCCAAACACATGGCTTGAAGTCATTTCTCCCACAAAAATCTGCTCAAAATTAGCTACTGATGCTTTACAGGCAACAGATGTTAGCAACAAGGCCCCGGCATCTGGGGCTCAAAGAACTGTTGCTCTGCAAGGGATTACAGATGAAATGGTGACTGTAGGGTTGAGACCAGGCCAAGGCTTGCACAATGAACCCGCTGCCAGCACCCATCTGGGCAGGGGTCGGGCAGCGGAGGCACGGTCAGACAACAGATTTCCAAGGAAGATTTTGGGTTTCTGCTTTCCAAAGCACACACATAATGCCGTCGCCAAGGCAGGGCAGCTTTCAGCCATACCTGGCTGTGCAGGATGAACAAGGAGGGTGGCCAGAGGGTTACAGAGGCACAGAAATGCTCGCTTGAGCCGTTTATTGCAATCGTTTACTGTACTGCTGCTCGGTGGCTTGGCTCTCCTTGTCGCTCTTGGAAAAAGCCCTTGACCCTGCACAGACCTTGTGCCAGCCCCAGGTAGCTCTAATTTCCCCCGAGTCCAGGCTTTGTGGCCAGACGAGGGCACAGGTAACACACCTCTCGTTTTCAAAGGCATCATCGCTCCTTCTCCTCTTACCCACAGGTGCCCACTCTCTCACCGCTTCACAGGGTGCCCGCAGGAGCCCAGAGCTGTGAAAGCCTCTCTCAGCAGATTCTCTCAGTTCAGCCTCTATGCTGTAACTTCCCCTCTAATAAATCACACATTCATCGCTGTCATTCTTCAAAAAAATAATCCCGCCCCCATTTGAAATACAGTTGACTTCTACATACCGAGAGAAAACATACTAGATTGTCTCTGTGAAATGTGCTGGAGGAAAAACTGTAGAAAACTCATTTGTCCAAGATGAAAAAAACCTTTAAAGCTCTGGGGCTGGGGCCAGCAGAGCGCAGCTCTTGCAGAGCAGACACCAAGGCTGGAGCAGAGGCTGCCCGAGGTTGCATGTCTGTCAGGGAAGGGCCGTGTCTCACTTCTTGCCTGCAGAGCAGCCGGGACTGCTGTCTTTGGGAGCAGATTTAGGAGGAAGTTTATGTTAATCTTGAATTATTAGTTAATAATCTTGAATACCTCCTATTAGTCAATGGAAGTGATTTTTGGTTAGCTGCAGATTGTATCTGTGAGCCGTGAACATGGAACTGATTCACAGCGCACCATGTTTGACTCACGGATATCTTGTTCCAGCCAAACCTCCCACTGTAGGAAATGCAAAAAGTACAGGATGAACTGGGGCTTTTGGCACTCCACATGCAGCTCTGCAGCCATCTGGATGCTCCAGCTGTGGTTTGGGGTCTGATAAGCAGGCTGAAACCAAAGCAATCAAGGAAATAATACTTTTTTTTCTGAGGACAGGAGAAGGTGAACTCTTAGGAAAAGAAACTGAATGAGCTCCTGATCTCTGACGGCCAAGATGAAGCAAGGCCAGCCTTTGTCCTTAAAGCAACAGCCCTTCCATAAGAGCAGGTTTCCACCCTGCCCGAAGAGCCCAGGCAACACTTTCTAGTGCTTTTTTTCTCCCTTTCCTCTCAGCGCAGTGTCACCCTGCCTCCTGACAACCACCACCCGTCCCCGGTGGCTCTGTGGCTGTGGGTGCTCATCTGCTCCTGCTGCTGATTCCCCCCCTGCTGCCAGTCAACGACAGATTATTCACGGGGTACCTCCAGGCAGGATCAGAACGAGCAGAGATTTTTCTATTAAATTTGGCAGCGGGCTTGACAGAAGTACACGCCTGTCTTACTATGAGTTGTTTTGGGGGGGCAATGCTTATCTCTAAATTTTAATCCTCAAGTACTGTTGGAATTGCAGCATGGCAATGAAGCCCAACACCAGCATCGCTTGTGCTATTTAGAGATTAGGAATCATGTCTTTCACGCATTAAACATTTTTTGAAAATGCAAGGTGGGACTGTATTGTGGTGAAAGGGGTTTTGCTTCATTTGCAATAGCGAACAATTGAAACAAGACACAATTCAAATTAAGTTCATCAGATGAAGAAAGTGCAGATCAGAGAATGAAGATCTGCAGCCAGCTGGCCATTTCGGTCAACCCACCATCGAACGCTAATCAAGAGCATTTCAGTCAAGCCTGAGAGTGCTGTGGGAAGCTAGAAAGAAGATGCTGCAGAAACTGCAAGGTCTCATCTCACGCTGCATGTTTCTGCCTATAAGCAGTGTAGGAAATCTTTTAGACTCCACTTCCTATTAAAATCAAGCTGTGAGCAAAGACATTAAAAGTACAGTTTCCAGCTGTTTTGCAGAACAGAAATTGGCTTTATCCTTTACTTCATAGGTACTTGTACATACAGTGCAGTATATGACTGGAAGTATGGCCAAACTACAACTGCTGCTGCAGTCTCCTCATTCCCACAGCTTACCTCAAAAAGTGCTACGGCACCTATTTTTGTTAATATATGGCTCTTAATTCTTGACAAGAATAAAAAGAGAGAATGAAGGCAGCCGTTAAATTCCTGTACTCACAGCTGTTGCCATATAACATCACATTCTTATCTTCATGAAGTTTTCTCCCTGTGAGGCACGACAGAAGGGTGTGGGAGACAGAGAAATGTCCTTGGTGTCTCCAGTCTGTGAGTACAGAAGTGCTATATTCAGAGGCAGCCGTTCTGAATACTCCTGAGGAACCATATCCAAAATACTAGGTATTACGTGGTACAGAAACCATAAGGAGTCATTAAGATTCTTAGTTTTCTCTTGCACGTAAGGGGCAGTGTCAGCTGGAGATCTGAACTGGAGGTTAGAAAACACAGCTTCGTTTCTTGACTTTTCTTCGTGGTCTTGATGCATGGAATCATTGACCTTGGAAAAACCACTTCAGCCCTTTTTAAACCTTGTTTCCCCATTTACAAAATGTAGGTGTAATGCTGGTTTTCTTTAGTCTGCCTTTGGAACGTCACAGTTGCCCAGGGAAGATGAAAGGTACCGAATTTTCTCAAAACAAAAATAAACCCAAACATCTCACTGTAGCAGAGTATTAATAACCCAGGAAGCCATGCTGGCATTTGGAGAGGGAATTTCATTTTTAAAGACTGGCTGGACTACTGCTGTTTTACTTCCAAGTTTGTTCATGAATACTGGAGAGAAAATATTCTGTCTTACTTGAAACACAGCTCTTTAGTCACCCATAGATTTCTTCAACAGGCTGATGCTGTTTTCTGAAGATGAAGTATTTTATAGTAATGTCCCTGGAGTGTCCGCATCCCCTTCTTTCCTTTGAGGCTGTAAGAGTAAGCATTTTGGCTGCCTCTGTTCCCTCAGCCACTTCCTTAGGTACAAGACTGGCGTCTTGTACTGAGGAGGCAAGAAAGGTGATCAGAGTGTGAATATGCAGGCTCCCTTTCCTTAAACCCCAGTTATATGTGACTAATATGCTTTTTGGTTTTTTAAATAGCCTCTGTACATTCCTCCTCTTAGCTCAGTTTCACCAGTAATTGCATCATCTGAAGAAAGTGGGATGTGGAGTCGAACTGGAGGCTGACAGACGTCACCCCACCCGCCCGATGAGCCGCAGTCTGGGTGCTGGACCGATGTCTCATTGTGCTCTGCAGGCTGTAACACAGCGAAGTATTTGAATAAAGCAGCTCTGGCATCTCCACACGCACATCCACACCAAAGGCATTGCTGTTTCCAATGTGCAATGTGATCTAATCCTATGAGGAAGGTTACTCTGGAGACTTCTCTTACATACGATCTGCCCCACTTTAATTTTACTTTCACGTTTTGCTGAACTTTGGGGGCCTATTTAACGAAAGCCGTGTGCTTTCTGACATGTGGAGTTCTTACTTGCCTAGAGATGTGCATGGCTTCTGGGGATGAATATTGCTTATTTTAGTTGCTACTTCCAGTGGATTTCATGCCAATTGAACATTCAGGGATGCATTAGCATCACATGAGGAATACAATCCATCAGTCAGCCACTTGTTTGCAGTTTCAGCCTTTTCTGTTGAATATTATGATTATACTGCTGTTTAGATAGGCAGAGTGGACAGCGTAAAAGCTGAATGGGGGCTTTGTAAACTGGGCGAGGACTAAGCTGAGTTCTTGCAATAAGCTGCTTCTCTGACTGCTTAGCAAGTTTTAGTAAACCCTTCAAAGTCTCTTTACCGCAGGAGCACACACAGCCCTTTCACCAGTGACCATGCACTAAGCTTGATACAGATGCTCAGTAGAGACCGAAAAGCTCCAGGTGAAGCGTTTGTGCTCAGCCTAGACTCACACTGGAACTGCCTTGTTACCAGCAGCCCAAATTTTAAAGCTTTTCAGTTTAAAATTACAGAGCTCTCACTTTGGCTGGGGTCTGTGGGATCCTACAGGTATAACAGGACTTCAGGGTGACAGCAGTGTTCAGGGAACAAGACGGTACGAACGTGCCCTGTTTCTGTCAGGAGGTATCAATATTCCATGGATCCCAAAATTCACGTCTTCAGCCAGGCAAAAGTGGCATGAGGATACTGAACAGATCTATTGTCTCATTTTTCAGAAAAAGAAAGCCTGGAAATAATTTTTGGCCAAACCATGCGTGGCAATCATGAGTGTTTATAGGGTTTGTCCTGCTTTCTTATTGCTTGCTGGAAAGCACGGGAGACTAATGGAGACCTGAGTAGGAAGAAAACTCCTAATTCTCACGACTCCATTCAGTGAATGTTACAATCTGTTATCGTCTACTGCTCGGGATCTAATTTCAGACTGAAATGGTGCACCTGGTCACCAGTGTTGCAGTACACGCTGACAGTTAAGAGTCTAAGTCAGCATCTGCAAAGAATGTCTTCACTGAGCTAGCACAACCCTCCCTTATGGATTTGCCTTAACATTTGGCTTAGCTTCCTGGAGCATTTTCGTAACATCCTGGCCCCGAAGTTGCTGAAATCCTGCTAGGTGGTACTATTAGGAAACATTATCTCGTGCTCTCCTCTCAGGCAGAAGAGAAGGGACTGACGGGTCTCCATGGCAGGTGGTTACAAGGACTGGCCCCACTGCATTTGAGCCTTTTCATTTCACACAGTGTTGCTTCAGGAATGGAGCCTGGCATCTTAACTGGAGTTTTGTTCTTTAAAAAGATAGGGAGTAACATGAGTGATCTGGCCACCTCTTACAACAGTTCATACGTCAGCTGGGAGCTCTTGGGAATGAAGATGCTGTACACATACATATTTGCACAACTTACAGTAGAAAAATAAAAAATGCCTCCCCTTCTCTCAGGGCACTGTCAAATGCCAGATACCTTTTATGACCACACGGACAGAATACCATGCGACCAAGAGGTGTATCTCCTGATTCCTTAATGCTTCATTTTCAGATCTGCCTCGACATACATAAGCTCTGACCAAAACTAGTATCTACACTTTTAGAAAATGACCAAAATCAAGTGTATTGTTCCAAACTGATAAAACATAGCAAATGCATTTAAGTTACTAACTCCAGAAGGGATTAGCATGGCAAACTCTCTAGCTCATCCACTGAAGAACCTGAAGAAAATGAGCAATAGTCAGCACACTATAAAGTACGGTCGCACTCTCAAATGCCTCAGTAACAACTTGGGAGAGAAGGCAACAAGAATATCCCAGTCGTACATAAACTGCATTACTCTTAATCAAAAAAAAAAAAAAAAAAAGGCACAGTATTTCCATATCTAGCTGAACCTGTGCTCCTGTTTCCCTGGAAAAAACCCAAGAAGTCTGAAGGAGGGGGTGGCTCTTCCAGAAGCCTTGCCTTCCCAACTCCATCAACTAGCGCTTCTTTTAAGTTCTTAAGAGAGACAGCAATAATTGGGACAGTGAGATGGACTTTGTCCTTCTTAATCATCTAAAATTGACAAGGCCTTTAGTTGTAGTTGCCTAGATTCAGCACGGATCTACCATGGGATTTCATGAAGTAAGCAGGACCCTGCCCTATCCATAATGATGATTTTGAAGCTTTAATTCTACTACACAACTTCAACCACTGCACAAAGGAACCTTAGGATAACTTCAGAAATTTCACAGTACATTAGTGACAGGACCAAGTATTGTGGATATTATTATTATTATTATTATTATTATTGCCATACCTACTTCAGGGCACATAAAGGTTTTTTTCCTTAATTTTTCACCAGTGCGTTCTAGAATTGGAAACTGCTCTTTGCTCACACACGTCACCGTCCCATTCTGGTAGCAGAGCAGCTGTAATAGAGTTCTCTGGAAATCCCACAGATCTCGAAGGCTCAATCTCCATGGGTGAAGGGCATTCAGGCATCCGGGGCCATTCGGACTCTGCAGTAGTTCTAGGTTTCTGAGACAGTTCATACGATTCCACTAATTTTGATGGAAAAGCAGCTGTCTCCTTACCAATTATTTCCATTGGTGTGTGAAAATCATTTTCTGGTTCCATATAAATATCACTATGGGACTCTGTATCTGGCAGGACTGAGTTTCCAGGTGTAAGAACAAGTTGTGCATCTTCTAAATGGAAAACATCTCCCAAATCTACTGCCTCTGGCATGCTGTGCATCAGTAGAGGTTTAATTCCTTTCTGATGTTTACAGCTGAAATTCATACTGCAGTCTGCGTGAAGTGATCCGTCTTCTGAGCAACCACAAAAAGCATCTAAAAACTAAAATAAAATTACTCCAAATGAGCGAGGCGAGTTCTGTGTTACCAGGTCCATTTCCCACCAAAGGAATCACTGAGGTATATCTGGGTGGGAGGTTTCCCCCAGACTTCTAGCGCACAAAACTGTCTGCCACAGGGGCCAGCAAAAGCAAAGCAAGAATGCTGGAGAGCATTTTAGCAAGGAGAGCACAACCCTCGGGGGCACTTTGCAGGAGAGACTATCACCGTTATAATTTCAGAAATCACTCTACACGTCTTTTTATGCAACTTCTACTTTGCAACAGAAGCCTGTTAACAGCTTTTTAAATACTGCTTCAGGAAAAACTAGTGGAACAGTACTTGAAAAGGCCCCTCCTCAAAAAAAAAAAGAGGGGTTTTTTTTTGCTTTAAAAACTATTATGGACTATGGGGTTTTTTAATACAGAAAGGCAACTCAACAATATCGTTTACAACCAGTCATAAATAGCTAAGAAAAAAACGACATAGTGAAATATACTTGGAAACCATACTTGTGTATTTTAAAGCACTAATAATGAAGTGCTTGCTAATGGTTCAAATCAGGAGAATGCCGTGCAGTGTAGAGCCAAACACCCTCTGCCTCGCACCCTCCTCTTCGTCACCACCCCATCGAAACAGCACCTTGGTACAAAAGAATGCGCATCTCCGTCTTCTCTTCACACCACCGCTGCTAAGGACACTGAACGCTCCTCTGATACAACCACATCTGCTCCTCCTTGGACCAGCCATACTTTGGATGGAGTTCTATTCACCGGTTCTTTCTTTTAGCCTTAATTTTTAAAAAATACGATGTTTTATACAATTTGCTAAAACAAAACCAAATCTTTGTCTGAAATCACTTTTCATTGTCCAGTATGACTTATTCAGATGTTTCCTAGGTAAGGTTTGCTTTGTTGAAAATAAAAACATTTAAACAAGATCACTACATAATGAAGTAGCAGAAACATACAAACAGATCTGAAATTCAAGTCACTCTTTCTTTAGGGTGTCCTCACTATTAAGCAAATCATGATACGAGAAAAGTTTAATTTATGCACAGACAGAAGACCATCTGAAATTATCTATTTGCCAAGACTTCTACTGTCAAGACCTCCAAATAAGGTCATTAAGAACATGAATAAATGAACGTTTCATAGTTAGATGTAAATGAATCCCTAGAAACATTCAAGGCCAGGTTGGACGGGGCTCTGAGCAACCTGATCTAGGTGAAGACGGCCCTGCTCATTGCAGGGGGATTGGACTTGATGACCTTTAAAGGTCCCTTCCAACCCAAACTATTCTATGATTCTGTGTTTCTATGAATGCAAAATACCTGCAAAAAACTCATCAGCAAGACACATCATTGCCCATGAATGCTGTAATAACAGTGTTTATGTATGTGGGCTATCAACAGCACATTCTAGATGCATTTTTATTTCAAAAATGAATATAGTTCCCCCCTCATTCATCACACAGAATTTACCCACGTATTTTTTCTGTTCCTTTCCTTGCTACATTTGGAAATCCATCAAGTTCAATTGATTGTTGCAATTTCTAGGACAATAAAAGGTACTTTTCTTCACTGCTGCCATCCAAAATTTAGACTGTATGGAACACAACAGTGGGAGCCTTTTGCTAGAGCAACAGGGGCACCAGCACTTTAGCTCCTAAGGTTCAAAAATCCAAAACACACACACGGAGTAGTTTCCTTCCAGAGAGAGCAGCAGAATCAGGTACTTCTGAATTCAGTATCCCTTAACCCTGGTGTGATTTCAAAAAGATCATTATCAGTAGGAAAATGTTCTGATGAACTTGAATGATTCGTCTAATTGTCAGCAGTATAAGCTCTAAACCAGGAGGCAAGGAGAGAGTGTAACACCAAGTTCAGAAATGAACTTGTAAGCCCCGAGCAGTACTGTACTGTCCCCCTCACCGTAGGGTCAGAGCCCTGAAAAAAAATGAAGTTCTTATTAGCACACCCAGCCTTTCCTGGACTCCGCTGTGGTGCTCTGCAACACTTTTATCTACTGTTAAAACAATAACAAAACACGAGAAACAAAGACTGTGAACTGCTACAACAGGTAGCTGAGCAAGAGAACTTGTGATAACGGTGTCCTCACTTCCCGAGATGTATTTCAGCAAAAAGCTGGCAGACGAGAGGGGAGCTCCGCACTCCGCACCAAAGCAAAACCTGCTGTCGTGTCCTTTGTGCAAGAGCTAAGGCCCGACTACTCAGTGTAACGCAGGCAATGACTCAAACCACCAATACGTTCTCACGGCAAGAAATACTGGAGATAACCTACAAGTTTCACCTAAATTCTTCTCTTAACAGATAAATCCGTTTTCAAGGGAGATAAAGACTTGAGTCGAGGACTTGAGCCATCACTTTACTGCCCAGCTGGAAAACTCTGCCTTCAGTGTCTTTTTTCACTGTAAATTTTAGATCTCAACATACTAATTCAAAGATATTTTCACAATGTTTTACGTATTATAAAGGTCTTGTAAAATATATTTTAGTCACAAGACATACATCTTAAAATCCACCTGGTTTTAAGTCCTTAGTTTTGGCACAATACTACTGAATAAGAATTTTTGCCAGTGAGGCCTTGGAGAAATTACCTAAAGCAGACTGAAATCTGTCAACCTGATAGCTTTCAACATTTGAGCATCACCAAGATGGAAAGGTTTACCTTCTGATCATTTCTGTCATCCATGCACCGAACTGCAAGTCAGTACTGATGTACACACGTTTTAACTGTGCAACTCCTCAGAAGCCAGAAGACTGCATGTTTTGATGTCATACTCATTACTATAGGAACAGTATATTCATTACTATGGCACGAGAAGGTAATGGAATGCACGAAAGACATCTCACCCTAGTCACGCTGCGTCAAACAGAACGAATGCTTACTGACTGGAAATGGCGATACTGAGGTTTAAGTAGCTCTTGTCTGGCCCCAGGCAGGACATGGCGGGAACCAAATCTCTTGCCTCACTGCCCAAGGATTTCTGTTTTGACATTGCCTACCTTCACCTTGCTTCTAACTTTCACTAACATGGTAGGCACCAATCTCTTCTGCAGTCTGAGATACCCATAATGTGGAGTGATTTTGGACATTTTATGCCATGACACAATGACAGGTGTGGAAGATGAACGCCTCACATGCAGTGACCTATGACTTCAAGCTATTTTGTAGGTGCCACAAGGCAATTCCTCTAGTCACCAAGAGCTGGAACAAGCTTTGGACATGTGACAGGGCACATAAAGCACTGGGAACTGTAGGAGAGAAGTATCTTTGAAAGACACGTTTCCTTCCATAAACTTAGATTCTGAACCATAGAAGAGAAGTGGCATCTACTTCCTCACTCAGTTACTACTCTGAGCATCTCCCTATGGAAGTAGAGTAACATGATCTAATACAAGTGTGATCTAAAGAACACAGAAGTTTCAGTGGACCAGCTGGGGTGTAGAAAAAACAGGCAGCCTTCACCAATTGTATAAGCAGTACTGAAGCAGTTTTTTTGTTTTCATATCCAATCCCTTATTTAGTTTCATTTTGGAGAAAGAATTCAGAATGATTTGCAAGAATGTGAGCATATCTGTCAACTGACATGCAAAAACATCAGTTTGAAGTGACTGCCAAAAGGCCACTTAACTCATCAGTCAGCAAAACTGCGTTAGTGCACCCACTGCTCTAGCCTAGGAGTAAAGCATGAATTGGACTCTCCCCACGCCCAGAGAAGTGCTGCTTTGACACAGCAAGGCAGAAGAACTTGTGCAACAAACTACTTCAGTAGTAGAATTAGCTTGCAGGAAGCGGATTGTTTTAGACACCTGAAAGATACTGCTACCACCAAAGTGAATTGTCCTTTCACCTCATTACAAAAAAGTCAACACACCTTTGTCATATGTAAATTATTTTGCATTGGGAAACAGCGCTCAAATATTGGTTGAGACAGGTAAGAACAAATAGAAATAGTACACTAAATCAAGACTTGTCAGAGAACAGGGGCAAGATGCAACTTGCCCCTACCCTCCTCCCCTAATGAGTACATTAAACTCAAGCTTGCTATAAATACAACGGTATCTGTCCAAAATCAGTGAAGGGCATCTGATCTGCAAAAGCTTGCTTGGCTAGCACAACTCCCATTTCCTTTCACTACTCTCCTTCAAAGAGGAAGGCCAAGGAACATAGAATACAGCACCACTAGTAGTTTCTTGAAAGCCTGTACGATGTAGTGCTGACCACCTCATTTCACATGCAAACTCATCACCTCAGAACAGCATGATCAATCAGGCTTGCAGCTTCAGGAGCCTAGCTCCATTTGCAAAGTCTTCAAAAAAATTGCTGGAGTATCAACACCAGTTAAACCTAACTTGAGGCAAATGATCAGTTTTTCAGATTAAAACGGTCTTAAGATTTTTGAGAACTGCCTGACTTTTCTGCTTGTTTGTAGTGGCATTGCAGAACATTCAGTATTAACTACAGATTTAACAAGACAGCAGCTAGTACTCAAGATTCAAAGCAGTAACCAATGGCGAGAACAGCAGCAGGCTTTGTTCCGAGTGTTAACAGACAAGTCAGTGACACAGCTCATTCTTAACACTTTTATTCTTACAGTTCTAGGTTTGAACTGTACATGCAGAGTTGCATAAGTCACAATAGAGATTTACAGTGGATTCTATTCTATGGTAGAGTGCAATCCAGAATCCTTAAACAGTATAAAAAACAACTTTAAACATCAAGACCTTGTTAGGAGCAAAAGGGTTAAAGCTTCCCCAAGTATTTCAGCTCTCCTAGATACCTAGTTACTAGGTACCATATGTTAGACATGTTTAGAATTGAAGAGCTGTATAACGCTAAACAAACTTGAACATCCTGATGTCATACCATCTTTTGTTAGTTCTTTCCCACATTTCTGGCAATTAAGAATAAGTCAAAAGCCCTGCCACCTGCAACCAGCTAATACAGACAAAAATAACTACTCCTTACTTGCCTGTTTAGGGTTGTACAGTGTTAAAGAAAATATTCCCTCAATGGCATTTGTATCTCACATCAGCTGAAAAAGCAATGTAACAAAAATAAAGGTATAACATCTTCGAAAATAAATATAAAGAGGGAATGCAGACAAAGTGTCAAAGATTTTTTTTTGGCAGGTAACATTCATAATATACAAAATATAACTTATTCATATTAGCCAAGGAAACATTCATGAGTTCCTGTAAACTGTTTTAATCCACCTCCTCCATGCGTGATGTGTCATCATCTCCTTCAAGAGGTGGCATCTCCTCAGTAACTGCTGGACTAGCTTCTTCTGCAGCAGTATCATCTTCATCAATGCCTGTTCAGGAAAGACACGTACCATTAATGCCGAGATCAAAACTCAAAGCTTTATTCTCCTTAGCACTTCAACTCATCTGAGGGTTCCCCCTTTTCCACAAGTACAAAGAAGCACCAAGGTCATCTCCAGACACTCCATACCCTGCAAGGGCATGTAACCACACCCAGAGTCTACTGGAGACAGGACAGAATTCTAACTCACCCAGGCCAAGTTTGATCATTCTATAAATGCGGTTGGCATGCGTCTGAGGATCTTCTAAACTGAAGCCAGAGGACAGAAGCGCTGTCTCATACAGCAAGATGACAAGATCCTTCACAGACTTGTCATTCTTATCAGCCTCTGCCTTCTGCCTCAGTGTTTCAATGATGGAATGATCAGGATTAATCTCCAGATGCTTCTTTGCTGCCATGTATCCCATTGTGGAGTTGTCTCTTAATGCCTGCGCTTTCATGATCCTCTCCATATTGGCAGTCCAGCCATATGTACTTGTTACAATACAGCATGGAGAAGTAACTAAACGATTGGACACAACAACCTAGAAAAGTGAATATAAAGCAGAAGTTTGTAATTTAACATTTCAACACGTACACTTGATTTACTATGCCCACTGATTTCACAGAACCATAGCATCATTTAGGTTGGGAAAGACCTTTTAAGATCATGGAATCCAACCGTAAACCAAGGTTCAACTTTGAAATGTTGCTGCATGTCATGGAAGACCCAAGACTCACGAGACAGAACTGAAGAATTTGCAATACCAACTCAACAGAACCACTTAGCTTCGCTAAAAATCGAAACAAAGACACCTTGTATCTGTAAAGCTGTATCTTGTGATCTCTTTCAGAAAAGGCAGTTGTAACAGATATTGTTATCTGAGCCTTCGCTGCAGCAACTTCATTTCAGATCATTAAACAAATTGTTACATATAGACAAACTCAGTACTCCTAGTTACCTTTTCTACTTTCTTTTCAAGGATATCTTTCATTATTTTGCAAAGGTTTTCAAACTTGGCTTTCTTCTCCTCCTGTTTTTTTTTCTCTTCCTCATCTTCTGGAAGCTCCAAACCCTCTTTTGTTACAGAAACCAGGGTCTTGCCTTCAAATTCCTTCAGCTGCTGCACACAGTACTCATCAATAGGCTCAATCATGTAGATCACTTCCAGGCCATGTTTGCGAAGACGCTCCACAAAAGCAGAGTTGGCCACCTGATCTTTTGTTTCACCTGCAAGAAGCGAGAATGCCACAGTTGTGGTTTGAGCCTCAGCACTGCAGCATGGCAGCTTGTTTGTTTTCTGGAAGCGCCTATGCAACATTTCCAGTGATGCCTGATGTCCGTACCAGGGAAAAAAGGGGCACAAAACAGGTACACAAGCTACTGCAAAAATTAGGCTGACCTGAAGAGACTCAAGCCCTTCAAACTGACACCACAGCTTGCAACACTTCACTGGTTTGGCAGTGAATTTCCATTTCCTGAAATGCCAGCTAAGAAATGTTTCCCATTCCTGCCAAGGAGGAAAACTGAGAAGCCCTGTACAGCATTTACCTTTTGAAAAAAGCCTTGATATCTGATGCCCAAATAGTCAATTAAACTGGTTTAAGCATTAGATCTTAAGATTTCAGATACTCCTGGCTAAATTTATTTGCTAAAGCCAGAACACAAAGCTACCTTAAAGGCACCTCAAAGACTAATAGCTCATTAAATGGTACAGTTCCTAAGGACGGCAGTTAGCACTGAAGCAGTCAGTGTCATTAACAGGGAACATCGTGAGCAGCACTCCCAGCAAGGGCAGAGTTTACAGTATAGAGAAGGTAATTATCTCTGGCCAGTTCTGCTGTCCTCATGGACATAGTACCATATTAAGGAATTGTAACTACAATTTTACTTTACATGGTTTTAACACTGTGCAGCATCCACTTACTTCAGAAATACTATAGTACTTAGAGATTTGGTGGAAGTTACACAGCAAGTTCTGTCTTCTCAGGAGACATACTAGGGTTTCTCGATCACGTACGCAACTGACACCTCAACTAATGTTCTGGAGAGCAGTGCAACTTAGCCAGAGACTGAAAATGTAACTGCTTTTATACAGAATTAATTACATTATCGCTTTTTTCCCTTAAAACCCCAGTTTGTTTCTTTCTAAATTCACCAGGAGAACTGCCATGGTTATTTTCCATTTTCTAACCCCCCAAAAGATAACCCTACATAGGTACTTGCATTTACAGACAATTTCTGTTACCAACTCACCAGTAATGTAATAGACATGTTTCTGGTTTTCCTTCATCCGAGTGCAGTAGTCCTTCAGAGAAACCATTTCATCACCTGATGCAGATGTGTAATACCTCAGTAATTCTGAGAGCTTCTTGCGATTCTGGGAGTCTTCGTGTATACCAAGCTACAAAAGTAGAACATAAAAACTATTAATGATTCCTTTAGGGAAGTGCTAAACTGTGGTAGTTTAATATTTCAGGCGTAACAAAAATCTGTAGCTTCTACAGAAAATACTATTAAGCAGAAAGACTACAAACCTTTATGTTCTTAGAGAACTGCTCATAGAACTTTTTATAGTTCTCCTTGTCTTCAGCCAACTCAGTGAAAAGTTCTAAGCACTTCTTCACTAAGTTCTTCCGGATCACTTTCAGGATCTTGCTTTGCTGCAGCATTTCACGAGAAATATTCAGAGGTAAATCCTCAGAGTCTACCACACCTCTCATGAAATCTGGAAGAGGACAGTGAGAATTAGCTTTCCAGGTCTCAAAGAAATCAAGGTTACCATTCACCACCTAGGTGGCTTTGCCCTTTTAAAATTATGAATTGGTTTCTACAGAATTCTAGACAACACAAAACTAAACAGTACTTTCTTCAACTGCTCAGATACTTCGCTGATCAGCTCTGTTTAGGACTCAGCCTTCCCTCTCCCAAATTTCTTTAAATATGAAGGGAAACGACAAAGTTGCTAAGCAGTTTCTCTAGTATTTTGTGAAATGCCTTCCTCAAAAACATACTTACTCAGATATTCAGGGATCAGTTCCTCACAGTTGTCCATGATGAAAACTCTGCGTACATACAGCTTAATATTGTTCTTTTTCTTCCTGTTTTCAAACAGATCAAAGGGTGCACGCCGTGGGACAAACAGGAGAGCTCTGAATTCCAACTGCCCTTCCACAGAGAAGTGCTGTGAGAAAGCAAGACAATCATTTTAACCGGTTTCTACGGCTCTCACTTTAGTAACCCTTTAACAGCTCTTCAGCAGAAGGCAAACAGTAACAGAGATTTCAGGAAAAAACTCAACGTAGTAGGCAAGACATTGGTCAGGAACAAGCACATTCTCCAGACAGATAAGTTCTTTCTGTTCAGTTGTACTACCAGGCAAGTAGATCCATTCAGAAGACAGTAAGTTCTTTCTGTTCAGTTGTTACCAGGCAAGTAGATCCATTCAGAAGACATATTTAGTTCCCTATACTATATACTGGACTTCAGGAAGCATGTGTATTCTTACAGCACTTCCCACTACAGACACACAAAAATGACAATTACATCTCACCTACCCATGCCCTTGAGCTGTAGGCCTTTTCAGAACTAAGCATCAAACCCAAAGAATTAAGTTTACCTTTATTTGAAATCTCCTTTAAATTTTACAGTTAGATTTGGCAACAAAGCTACAAACTGGGAAGGCTTCTGCACTTACTTTTATTTACAATAAATTGAGGTATGGATTTGGTTAAGGTTATAAACTCAGCCCTACAAGCAACCAAAATAGTTGTAGCACAAACTGTCACCCTCACATAGTAGAAGTGTTCTAAACAACAGCATGACTCCAAATACTAAGCAACTTATCACAGCAAGATCTGAGACAATGGCCTCAGAGATCAGTAGCATGTTTAGCAAGCTTCCAGCTTTAGTGGCAAAAACAATTGTGCCTGAAGGAGGACAAGAACTTACTTTGACAGCCAAGTGGTCTTCCCAGTCATTAGTTAGACTCTTGTAGAATTCCCCGTATTCCTCATTGGTAATGTCATCTGGATTCCGGGTCCAAATGGGCTTGGTCTTGTTGAGCTCTTCCTGATCAATGTACTTCTCCTTAATCTTCTTTTTCTTCTTCTTATCTCCATCCTTCTTTTCTTCTTCTTCATCAGAACCAACATCCTCAATCTCTGGCTTATCTTCCGTCTTTTCCTCCTTCTCTTCTTTTTCCTCTTCCTTTTCCTCAGCCTCATCATCACTCACCTCCTTATCACGTTCCTTCTCCACCTACAGAAGAGATCATTAGTTCAACTGAGAAACGTCTACGTTTTTTCATTAACAGCCCTCAGGTATCCCAGGTAGTCTCACAAAGCTGGTAGGAACTGTGTAAACATGGTGTCAAGTTTTCCTCCTGCACTCAACCAAGGACATTCTGAGACACAAGTGTTATTTTGTTTCCATGTGCTTATGTGGTATTTATGCTATTTAGTTTCATTATACTAACAATACATCAACATGTAGTTGATTTACTCAATGCTGTGGAGACTGTGATACTACTAGCTTGGTAAAACACATATTTTACTTAGCTTTGTAAAATAAAGCTGTAATTAACAGAATTGAATTTCAAAGAGGTACATCCATTAACGTCTGTAACAATTTTAATTAAAAAAATACGCATGAACTGCTCTTTCTTAAATTTCAAAAATTCACTTTTTTTAAGGTGGCAATACTTCGAATTATTTAGTATTTAAAGCAAGGTACATACAAAGAGTGTAATAGGATAGCCGATGAACTGAGAATGCTTCTTCACAATTTCCTTAATTCGCCGTTCTTCCAGGTATTCAGTTTGATCTTCTTTAAGATGCAGGATGACTTTTGTTCCACGGCCCAAAGGTTCACCTAGAAAGGAAGTTTACAGGTTTTACTTGTTCAGGAGCAGACTAGGCTTTGGCCAATTCTAAAATAAGCCTTCTTTAAAAAGGCACTCCCGTATCAGTAATTTCTTCACCATTGGGAAAACGTAAGCTTCTGTGTACAGAAACAGCCTTACAGACAACTTCCTTAAGCTTACTGTACCCAGCATGTATTTCAAATAAGCTTAAGGAGATTGCATTCCCTTATCATGTACCAATAGTTACTCAAGCTGGAAGCGTAAGAGAACAGCTGTGCCTGTGCTGATCTAACACATGACTAGTACTACCCGTTTTACCTGTTGTTTTTGTCTTTTTCAATGCACGGAGTAGGTATCTGAATGCCAGAAATGTTCAGAAAGCATACTCGAGCAGAAACATTTAATACTCACCGTTATCAAGTCTGACAGTGAAAGATCCTCCAGCTGATGACTCCCAAGCGTACTGCTCATCGTCATTGTGCTTGGTGATTACTGTCACTTTTTCTGCAACCAAGTAGGCAGAGTAGAAGCCAACACCGAACTGACCAATCATGGATATATCAGCCCCTGCCTGCAGTGCTTCCATGAAAGCCTTGGTACCAGACTTGGCAATAGTACCAAGGTTGTTGACCAGGTCAGCTTTGGTCATCCCTATGCCTGTATCCACAATGGTCAGAGTGCGATCATGCTTGTTTGGAATCAGGTTAATTTTCAGGTCTTTTCCAGAATCCAGCTTGCTTGGGTCGGTCAAGCTCTCGTATCTTATCTTGTCCAGAGCCTGTAAGAGAAGAGGCAGGCTTTAACACTCCCTGACTATTCCTAAAAATTTCAGTAGTCCTATTGACACAAACCAGTCTAGAAGTTAATGTACTTACATCTGATGAATTGGAAATCAGCTCCCTCAGAAAGATTTCCTTATTGGAGTAGAAAGTGTTGATGATCAGAGACATCAACTGAGCAATCTCAGCCTGGAAGGCAAAGGTCTCCACCTCCTCCTCCATTGGTTGATCTTGAGTCTGCACAGCTTCCGGCATCTGCAAGGAGAGAGGGAGTTGAAATCCCATCCCAACAGCTTGGTGCACATACACTTTTACACACAGCGACAATGGCAATCTGAGATAAAGGTATTTAACTATGTGGTTTCAAATACAGTACCACAGGAACACCCCCTTCCCCCCTGTCTTATTTCCTACCAGTAACAATTCAGGAATTTTAAGGAATGCAGAAACTAGATACAAGATTTTAACTACAGACTTGCTTTACATTCACTTTGGTTTGCACCATTTAGGGTAACACACTATTTTTCATCTCCCCTCCATTAATTTACTGATTAATATATGACTTACTTCCCCTCGTCACAGATCAAGTACACATTACAAAAAAGAAAAACGCAACCGAGAACTTAGCCCGGCATTTGAGACATTAGTTGCATTACTCTGTAGTCGATTCTCACAGTAAAGTCTCTACTTGTAGTACATTCCTTTTCTCCCAACTACCTCCTATTTTGCTCATACAACTATTATCTTCAGATGCAGACACTATCCACAACTGCGACTCATGTACTAATACGGCCCAGCCGAATTCATTACTCCGTCCTACAGATGGATTAGCCGGACTTGACCGGCAACCTGCTGCCTAGGATATCCTCTACACGAGTCGAAGCTCAGGAACGACAGATTTAACTCGAAAAGGAAAACCTCTCCCACCACGACCGCACTTCAATTGCTACAGAACGAATGGAGACCAAGTGCAATACCGTAATCCTTAACTAAAACGCTAACAAAGTAAGAAATTATAAAGTAAATCGAGCAGGTATCAGACGTGGCTCCGAACGCCCCAGTCAGGCCGGCGCCCGTTAAGCGATTCGGAGGAGAGCCTCCGGGCGGGAGCAGCCTCCCCGCGCGCCACCGCGCAGCGCCCCCTGCAGGCTGTCCTCGGAACCATGAAAGATTCTAGAAACTGCCAGAGCCTTCCCCGACCGCCCC
>NW_009225481.1:0-631 GCF_000690835.1 Fulmarus glacialis
GGGGGGAAGGGAAAAAAGAGAGAAAAAAGGGGAAAAGGGAAAAAAAGGGGAAAAGGAAAATAAAAGGGGAAAAAAGGAAGATAAAAGGGGAAAAAAGGAAGATAAAGGGGAGAAAAGAGGGGAAAAGGGGAGAAAAAAGGAAAAAGGAGAAAAAAGGAAAAAAGAAAAAAGGGTAAAAAAAGGGGGGTCACATAACGAACAGCCCGTGGGTTATGTGAACTGACAAACACATTCCTCTGCTTCAGCTGCAGCGAGGACCCCACAGAGAGGGATTTCACCCCGTCTCTACCCTGCCTCACGCAGCAGTCTCCCTTCAGCAGATTCTTGCTTCTGCTCTGATGGGGGTTATACTCCATGGATACATAGCATCATTATACGAAAATGTCCCAAAAGAGATTCCAGATGTAGTTGCATTACAAGGATTAAAGAAAAAACAGAAAAAAAAGAAAAAAAAAAAAAAAAAAAAAAAGAAAAAAAAAAAAAAGGGAAAAAAAGGGGGGGAAGGGGAAAAAGAAAAGAAAAAGAAAAAGGGGGAAAAGGGAAAAAAGAGGGGGAAGGGGAAAAGGACAAAAGGGGGAAAAAAGAAAAAAAAGACGAAAAATGGTAAAAAAAGAAAAAAAGGGGAGGAAAG
>NW_009225481.1:719-10205 GCF_000690835.1 Fulmarus glacialis
GGAAAGAGAGCTCCTAAATGGCCTGCAAAGATTTAACGAAAAGCCCACTCTGCCCCCAGGCAGCCCTTGGGCTCAAACCGCCCAGAAGCTGCTGCCAGTCTTGCTGCATCCCCCCCGCACTGTTCACCACCGTTTCACCAGTGACCATAAATAAGTCACTTCAGTTTTTGGCGGGGGTTTGCCAGCCATCAGAGTTTGCTGGCTTGTTACCAAGTTAGCAGCTCATAGCCTCAAATGATTGCTCTGAACATAGGGACAACCAGCCATGGACGTGCTTGAGCCTCAATCAAAGCCTCAGCATGGTCATGGAAAAGACTCACACTGAACGTGAAAGGCCCTGGCTCTGAATACCTTTTGCATCTTGAGTGAAATGTACATTTCACCTTATAGACACTAGGTATTTGAAAGGACATACATGCTACAAAACAGATACGGCTCTTTGAAAAAAGTTGATAGGAGGTGAGGTCGTTCTTCTCCAAGATCCTGTTACCTTGCCACACTTTTCCACACAAAAATCTCACTGCTACGCAGTACCAGCAATACTTGTTCATGCGAACACTTCTCTCTGAAGTCATCTCAATTTACACTGGCTTTACTAGGTATAGTATCATAACTCTCAGCAGTCTCATATTTTTTTATGTATATAATTGCTTTGTCAACTTAATTTCAAGATAAAATAGGGCCTGAAGATTTATGCTCAAAAGACAGACATCATTTAGAACTACAACGAGATGTTAGGCTAGAAATGCTGAGTAGCCTCCGCTAATAAGGTGTCACTGGAACACTGACAGCTTTGTAAAGACACGAGTTTTTTCTAACCTTCATCACGGAGATGTGACTGCAGTGTCACTGCCCAGCAAATTTTTGCTGCAGCCCATGAATTTATGCCTGTGTCTGGTCATTTTCAAAGGGCTCATACATCGTGAAAAGAGGGAACTCCAAGTCGAGCCTACAGAACGGCTCATTTCCAGCGGCTCGAAAAACACCTGCTGACTTTCCCTTCTCCACTCTCGGTACCAAGCCACAGTTTTACAGAGGCAAGTCACCATCGCCACCAAAAGACACAGTTCTGTCCTCCCCAGGGACTGCCCCTCCATTGCACCGAGCTCCTGCTATACTGTCAGGTCAGGAAATTAATCTTGATTAGAACCAACCTAGGCAAAAAGGGAAAATAGATCTGTGTTTTGACTGCTTATTTGTGTAACCCAAATACTTGGCTTGGGAGGGAGAAGACAGAGCAAAATGAGGCACAAGGGCAAAAGCAGCAGAGCTGTCAGTCTGTGAAACTATGGCCACAGGTTTAGATCCTCTTGCGTGCGCTTGCCTGGTTCTTTTCCAGGTAAAACTGTCTTACCTAATAATCAACACCATTTTACTTGTGCTTATGTTTATTCCCCTTGTTTCTATCACAGCAACTTAATCTTCCTCCTTCCACTCTTGCAGGAGGCTGAGTGTGTTTGGGTGTATTGCTGCTTCATCCCCCAAAGCTGTGAAGGTCTCTCACTTCATGAACAGCTTTGCAGTGTCCCTGCCACACCACTACGGTGTCCCTACAATACTGCATGAAAGCCAGCACAGCTTATTCTAGATACCTTCTTTAACAAGTTTGAGGTTTGAACTGACCATTAAATACAAAGTGAATTAAGTTTATAGCTACACTACATGCAGCAGAGGTGAAGGACAAATCTAGCAGTTCCTCTTCAGTTTTACTAATGCATATGGAAATTAGCCATTTAGCATAATGCTTCTAACATGCTTTTGAATATGTATTATTTTAAACATAAAACTGAGACGACATTCCAAGAACTAGTGAAAGCTAAACTAGCCAAGAGGCACAGAGAACAGAAACTTTTCCTCAAACAATGAGGAAACCTTTGCAGAATCAGAATCGTCTTGCTTCAAAAATTAATCAATAAGCATTTAAAAACTTTTAGCTATTATGGGCTTTGGCAGGAGTAGCAAGTTCAAGAGCTTCTGTCCCAGAACCAATCTCCACAGAAGCCAGCTAACCCAGCACCGTTTTCAGCAGAAACACTTCTGTAGGAATTTGCTTTTACAGACATGATAAATGACAGCAGCAGCCCGATCTGGCAATGCTCCCCTGCCCCTTCCCCAGTAAATTCCTGAATAGAAATACGGTAACAGAACGCCTTTTACCAGCTAATCATGGCAACTCTGACCTGGGCTGAGTTACAGAGGAAACCACAGCATGCTGTTGTGCATTATTTATTCTAAGTACTCTGAGGTCTGATCAGAAGACACAAACATAAAGAATACTTCAGGTTTAGAATTTAAAACAAATTCAGTATGTATATTATATAAACTTTTATTTACATAAGGCATCAAAATTGCCCTTTTTAACAAAAGGGTCACTTTCCCTTTTACCAATACTTTGGTGAAAGAAATGTCACATTTAGTAGACTAATAGTCACTGGTATACTTGTTCTGAACAAGCAGGTACAATCCAACATACAAGATGAAAAACCAAACGCAAAAGATCTAAGCATACTATTTCATGAATCACTCTGTAGAACAAAGAATTAAGGCTTGTTTGCATCACGATCATGACCAATCATGCATCATTTATTCACACAAAGAATAAAATTCATATCCAACTGCAGCAGGAACAGCAAAAAAAGTCTGGTATAATCCCCATATTGTCTACATCAAAAAACAATTTGGCATCTTAGAAATCAGATTTAAAAGTAGGGGGAAAGAGAGAGGGGAAAGCAGAAAACGGCCCTTGCTTCAGAATCCTTTATAAGCATTTCCAGTGTCCATTTCCAGGAACCCTTCAGTTTAAAAAGGAAAAACAGGACTTTCAAGGACTGATTTAGAAACATTTTCATAAAGACCAAAGTTGTGGTTCCGTTATCATGAATATGAAATATGTAGAGAAAATACATTGTTTGGAATAATGAATTCCACACTGATATCCCCAAGTAAACAGCATATATATATTGAGCTGAGCCTGTTTAATAGGTCTTATTTATAAAAATGGTAAACCTGTATTATTTTTCGGCCTGATTTAATAATTCCTGAGTTTTAGATCACTGCTGAGCCACAGCAGACAAAACTCTGAATGATGTAGTGAAAAGTTTTGCAAATCACTTTCAACATTAGCACACATTTTGTTCGGCAACTTTCAATCATCAATAAATGTCAGTCTTCCAGGTCCTTCATTTTTCATCCACCGCCGATACCTCTTCCACCGGGGATCCATGGCCATTTTCTTCTTTAACTCTTCCTCTTGTTCTCTTTTATAGACCTGATAGACAGACAGAAGTTTTTAATAAGGCGGAAGAAACAGCTTAAGTGAACCTCAAGGGGGGTGTAAGCATTCGTAGTTCAACCATTTGCCCATTGATTGTTTTTACAGAAGACTGAATTGCAACATAGCAGCAGACCTTGACACATAAAGCGTAGGAGTACCTTCAACCGAGGAGCCTACTGGCTGTAGTTGAGATGCTTTGCACCTTTGCTGAGAGCAGAACCACCTCCTTGTAAGGCGGTGCTGCAAGCTCCAAAACTTTTTTTGCTGAAGAACTAGATGCTCATGCATTCAGCAAAATAAAATTTACAGTAAAGAACTGCTAATGCTTAGAAAGCTAAATTTTGAGTCCCTTCTCAGCACACATACTATTCAATGCAGTTGTTCAGCTCCTCATTTCAGCTGTTTTCCCATTTCAAAGTCATATCTAGACAGAATACTGCTATGGAACTTCTTATTCCTAATTAAATTTCTCAACGAAGTTAATATCTCTGCATTAAGTATTGGCAGTACCAAATGATAAGTAATTACTTTCTGTCAAGAAATGGTGTCATTGTAATGACATCTACAATTATCAGCGAAGTCAAGCATCTAAAAAAAGCAACAGCACCTGCATTTTTATTCTGGAAGGCAGTTTATGTAGATACAGCCAGTGTAAATCTCAACACCATACAGGTTTATGTCATGTCAGTGTCATCTGACTTCTTCCCAGAAGGGAATTGAATTTAACGTTCTGCTATGCATGAACAAGATTTTAAAAATGTTACAGATGGCTTTATAAATATACCAGCTCAATTTTCAGTGATTGTACAGGTTTTAAGAATTTTTAGGAAAGCAACAGAGGGGGAAAAAAAATACCGTGGAGCTCCACGATGTACCCATGTATTGAATTCTTGGTCTTTCCCATCCTAAACGACATTGGAAAACTGAACAGTATGCAGATAGGCATCACCAACGATCAAAGAACAGAGAAGTTTTCGGGGAGAAACACCTACGCATATTTTTCAGCCTAGAAAAGACATGACTAAGTTTCAAGTAAGGATATGGTAGTGGTACACAGGAGCACAGGTAGCACAAGAAGAGAGAATAAAGTATGATTATTCTCCATTTCCAATAATACAAGAACCAGCAGGTGTCTGGGTGGCTTCAAAAAAACCGTCTTCCACACATATTGCTGAACTCACGACCAGATGGCACAGCAGACACTGAAAGCTTCAATGCATTCAAGGAGTGACTAGATAAGTTTATTAAAGAAAAAACCATTAAAGCAATTACCTACAAAGACACCATTTCCTTTTCTGGAAGTCCCAAAGCTGCAAATTATACTGGATAAATATTGCTATACAGGCGCAACTTTCACGTATTCTTCACTAAAAATCAACTGCTGACCACCACAGGAGATGACTTCGGGCTAAACAGAGTTCACTTCCAGCAAATACAGCTCTTTTATATTCAGTGTTTCTAGTTAGAAACAGCATGTCATTTTTTTTCTTACAACAACAGGATATCCATCCTATCTTACTTTTTCCATATAACATCTGCTTTGACTAGTAACGTTACTCAATCTTTGGACTTCCAGATTGTTTTCTAGCAAGCCATCGTAATTCAACATGGGTATGTACCTGTCGGCTAATCCTTTGCTTACATTAGCATCAATTTTACTATTTTCCTCTTCCAGTTTCTAGATTAATCCACCCCTGCCTACTTTTAAAGAAGTATTCTTTTATCTTTGGTTCCCTGCCAGCAGCAAAGGCAGTTCTGCCACAATCACATTTCTTTTCCCAGCGTATGCAGAGCAGCAGCAACATCTCCTCTTCCCCTCAAGCAGGCCAAGTTCGTATTCTCATTTTCTCTTCTAGAAACCTCCCACCCAGATGGCCCACAGATGAGCTTCTGTGGAACAATAAAAGTGTTTTGTCAATCTGCCACCCCCTGGCATCCCAAGTCATTCTGGACTGCAATTCCACACCATGGCTAATGTTCTTTCATAGCTCTAATAGAAAGCTTAAAAAAAACTCAAAAATCTCACATTGACTATTTAGTAACTGGCTATGCATGGCAAGAATAGCAGTTGGCAAGAACTAGCAATAGTTGCCCAATGGTATTTCATGTACCATCTTTACATGAATAGGTAGGTATACAGTGCAGCAAGAACAGTCCCTGACTCACTGAAGGCCAAAGACCTATCAAGGGACAGTTTAAAAAAACCGAGCTAGGAATTAATGGCTTAGAAGACCAATGAAATAGGAGTTTCAGATGATCCAGGTAATCCTTATTACAAATTATTACTGTTCAGAGAACAGTCTTCAATCTACTGTAATGACTTTGTCATACCACATTGTTGGTATCTGATGAAAGCCTTTCATCAGATTCAACTAAATCTTGTATGCACAGATTCCCTAACAATCACAGGTTGATGTCCCCTGAGCAAGCAAATACCATCCTATATCCATGGGCACAGTCAGGAGCTGTTGTCTACCAGTCCATGAGCATAAGAAGTTGAAGAAAACACACCGAGTGGTTGTCTAACGGTTTTCAATTTAGAAAGCAAGAGCAAAAATTGAAGCAATGCTTCACACAGCCCCATCCCAAGCACCTTCACAAAATAGCTGTTCTTCCTCTGGGAGTGCTGGATAACTAACATTAGCTTTTCCACCGGAACTACCCACCTCATAGTTTTCTCGTATCCACAGCTGCCGTTCAAGAAAGGTCTCTTTTTGATGATCTTCTAGGCTGTCAAACTGAGACTGAGACATTTTCATGTATCTTCGTATGATATACAGCTTCTCTTCCACACCGTACTCTTGCCCTTTAATAGTGAAACAATAAATCCACCAACAGTACCAAACTACATATTTGCACAAGTAAAAAGGAGCGAGAAGGATCTGAAATAGAAGGATATCATATATCTTGGGCTTCTGATAACCGCCTTTTATATCTATTTTATTTTTAATAATGTCTTTGATGATTTCTTCCTCTTCTTCACGAATTTCTTCTTTAGACCGCCTGTTCTTGCCTTTTTCCTTAGTCTTGTTGAGTAAACCTTGTTGCCTGGCAATCTCAGTAGCTTGTATGCGGTATTTTGGCACTGTAGCTAGGTAGTTGATAGCTTCGTTGTAACTACTCCACCAGCTGAAGAACTGTAATTGAAGAACAGTAAAAATAAAACCCATGTTTTTATACAGACACATTCCTATTTGGAGGTTTGCCAGGAAAAAAAATAATGCTGTGATACACCTTTAACCACAATTACATTACAGCAAGGGTAAAAACTGAAGGTAACAGTACTTCTTCTGCAGTATTACAGAAGCTGTAACTATTCCTCCAAACTTAGTGGGCAGATGCACAGATGTATACCTCACAGCAACATACAGTGATGAGGAAGGACAAGCAGACACTTGGTTTTGTTCATGAGAAGATGGTAACCTCCTGGAGCTTAATGCTAGGCTGTGCTGGCCATTCTCAGGAGCCCCCTTGCATTTATAAATAAAGCAGCTGGTATACCAACACTTCGTTATAGAATTGTTGCCCGTTTAAAATAGTTAATTAAACATGGATTAAGTATGTGAAAATCTCATTAGTCTGACAGGACTGACTTCATAAGATTCAACATCCCTCTCTAATCTCCAGCTACACTGTGAATTTCAGTGAGGGAAAAAAAAAAACCTCACACAACAAATGAGAAATATAGTGCCTGGGGTGAACATGTCTTATTGGAGCAACTTTTTACTGTTCACCAAGACAAAGGGCAGACATGCACAAATTATACAACCTTAAGAAAGGTCAAGAAGCAGCAACAACAGAAAGCAAGAGAGAGGCAAACCCGTTTACACAGACATTTGCACTGAATTGGCAATCATCTGGCAGCTAGACTGCAGGAACGTGAGCATCTCCACTTACAGCCAAAATAAGAAACAAGAGGTGAAATGAAACTGTGCCACTGGAAGTAACTCTGAAGAGAAATTAAATATTTGGCTGCATATGCCATTGGAATTTATTATTCCAAGCTCTCAAATTCTGATCGACATATTTTTGTTTTAACTTCCAATATCGCACTAAAAAGTGAGCTATCTGCACCACAGAATAAGGTCTACCTTCCATCTCTTAAACTTTTTGGGTATTTTTAATGACGTTTTGAACAAGTAATCTAATAGATGCTAAAGAAAAGCGTTATGCACCTTCTTCTACCTAAGTATTTGTCAGCAACGGCACAAGTTTTCTCATCTAAAATACAGGCTCTTTTCTTGAGCTTGGAACTACCACCTTCAGAGCAAACTTGGCTGAACAGAATTCACTTCTCTCCTGACTTCATTGTGGTGTTTAAAATACACTGCAATGTAACATTCACACATTAGTACACTCCTGAGATTTAGTCCTATCATTCGAATTGAGTCTTGAATGTAGTTTGCAATTAGTCTGGTTTTTAAAAAATTACTTATGCAGCTTGACAAACTGACACAGGCTTATTTGGAGCACTAGTCCTGCTTGTGCTCAGGAACAGGCTATTCTCAGCCTGCCATGAAGAACTAAGTAACTTCTTTAGAAAAGCTGCACTTGTCTCTATGAAATATCCTACCATTAAAAGAAACTACTCTCTACCTTTGTCCAAGGTACCAAGGGCAGTCAAAAATCTGTTCAGTACATCCTGGCGTCAGATTTGTTACAGACACCACAGAGAAGTTTACCACAGTGGATAGGAATGGGCTCCTCGCTGACACTGTTTAATACCTGGCACATTACGAGAGCTGCAGAAACTTCTCCTCCCATTCAGAAACTCACTGAGCAGTGTCACGTAAACATGAAATTTTACCTGAAACACAGAGATGGCGCACACCGTAACTAGAATCACTATTCTCACATCCACTTTAGGTGCCAATCTCCTGCTGTAGTAGTGATAATAATGCCTGTAATACTCTTCAGGATGATCCAACATGTAGTCATAATCTTTACGCGTTTCTTCATCCTGCAGGATGAGACAAAAAACATGCGTAAGTTCAGATTCCTGTTTTCACTTACTCTGTTATAGCTGTGTTTTACATCTCATTAATGACCATGCTGCTGTAAAATTTGCAATAGCCTGACCGAGTATGAAGCACAGAGGAAAACCTTTGGTCCTTTTCTCATATTCTCAATTAATTTGTTCTCACACTCATCTGCCCACACACATCTGACATATGTGGTCTTAAATAAGCACGCACTGCATGAAGCGATTTAATACTGAAATAAAGACAGGCAACTGAAATCCACATACTAAGTATTTTTAACTTCAGAATGGGAAATCCGGATGGGCTAGAGTTAATAAATATCGCTCAGGAAAAGATTTTCAGATGAAGAGCCTATTAAGAGATTGTTTTACAAATCTTTTAGAATAGGCTTACAGGGCTGTGGAATCCGTCCAATGGAAGGCCGTTTCAAAACCTCATTGTTCTCATTTTCTTGGAGTTTTTCTGATTTTCACCCATGTAATTAAGAGATGAGAAATTTAATTTTGTCAACCTCCACTGCACTCCTTTCCTACCGCCAAAAAAGTTCCCTTTTTTCTCCCTCGCAGTCTTAAAACAGGTCCAGGTTTCCTTCTTTCATTCCTGAGTTGCGTCTTTGCCAAGCCACACATATTTTGCCTTGATAAGCCTCCCTTACAGATCCCGTATACTACTTGAGTCACTGATACTTTCAAAGGTATACCTCTAAGATAAAGCCCAGTCGGTTCATTTTAAACACAAAGGGATTTTCAAGAGAACAAATTCTAAATACAACGGGATCTTCAAGACAACTGTACCCCCCCACCCCGCACTCTGGGACTGGCTAAGGGTTTTTTTCCCCCTCCCTGACTGCTGGTAGGAAGCGAGCCGGCTGAGCCCACACAAAGGAATGCAAAACCGATGCTGCAGAGCCTGCCGCGGCGCACGCAAGTGTGAACCCGCGGGGCTCCGATCCTCCCCCGGGGAAGGAGCACCTGCGCGGCGAGCAGGGCCGAGGTCAGGCAGAATCCCGATGTTTTAAGCCGGATCTGTTTTGATGCACGCTTCAGAGGCAGACGCAGCAGAGGAGTCGCAGCCGTCGAGCGAAATTTGGTGGGGACTATGTGACTTTCAGAGGATTTTAAAGCCGCAATTTGTCTTCTCGCAACACGCGGCTGCTTAATTTTGCCGCCCGCGAGCTGCCCATACGCAAAGGTGGGCGATTCAGGCACCGAACCAAGAGGGGCGAGACAC
>NW_009225482.1:0-284 GCF_000690835.1 Fulmarus glacialis
TGAAGACGGAATTAAAAATTAAATTAAAAATTAAATATTGAAATTTTAAAAAGTTTAGAAAACAAAAATTTCATTTAATTAAAATTTTCCTTCAAATAAATTTAATGAAATCAATTTTCCGATAGCTTTAATTAGGGGTTAATGGTCGCTAGAAACAGCCCCGTTTCTGGCTCTTTTTCCCCCAATAATCCACATTTTTGACTGATTTTGGTTGGTTTTTTGGCCCAAAATTTTTTTGTTTCATTTGATGAAAAATTAAAATAAAACTTGGCTCTTTTTTGGTT
>NW_009225482.1:538-956 GCF_000690835.1 Fulmarus glacialis
GGCTAATCATTGTTTTTGTTGTTATTTTATAAAAATCTTTTTTTCCCCAATTTTTTCCCCAGCAGATTAGATTTAAAAATTAAAATTTAAAAAGTAAGTTTAAAAACTAAAATTAAAAAAAAAAGCTTTTCTGGTTGTTTTGTCACCATAATTCAAATTTTTGGCTGGTTTTGGTTGTTTTTTTGGCTAATCAATATTTTTTGGTTTAGTTCATGAAAATCCTTTTTTTCTGCTTTTTTCTCAGCTGCTTAAATTTGAAAGTTCAAATTAAAGAAATTTAAAAATTAAAATTAAAAAAAAAAAGTTTTCTGGGTTTTTTCCCTCCAATAATTCCAATTTTTGGTTGTTTTTTGGTTGCTGTTTTGGCTAACTGTTATTTTTTGTTTCATTTCATGAAAATCGTTTTTTTCCCTGTTTT
>NW_009225483.1:0-255 GCF_000690835.1 Fulmarus glacialis
GCGCAGCCAAACCCCTCACCGAGCCCGGCTGCTTCCCAGCAGCGCGAGCGCCGAGGGGATGGGGGGCCTGTGCGCTGACTACGTGGCAAAGGGCAAAGCTTTTCCATAGTGTTGCAAGGCACATACTTTACAGGGGGGTAACTCCTCCTCGCCTCTCCCGAGCTGTTTGTCTTGCTGCAGGATCAACCTTCATTTCCCAACAGCCACAGACACAAATAATAATAACAATAATAATAATACTAATAAAAAAACCCC
>NW_009225483.1:329-29101 GCF_000690835.1 Fulmarus glacialis
TGCAAAGGGGAAAAAAAAATAATGTAACATGCTGAAGTCATTACGAAAGGCCGATGCTCTGCTGGCGTCTCATCCCAGCTGAGCACCACAGTGCACTGTGCGCTGGAGCCCCTCGGCCCAGCTCCGGCCCTGAGCTTGGCTGACAAACTTGGGACCAGTTAACAGAGCTCTGCAGCAGGCTTTGCAACAGCAGCAGTCGACTGCAGCAAGAGCCATGTCTAGTAGCTCAGTGCTCGGGGGCAAACGGCACACTCCCCTGCTGCGTGACGGGTGGCTGTCAGTGCTGGCAAGGCAGAGAAGGGGTGTGTGGGTGTGAGTGCGTGTGTGTGCGTGTCTCTGTGTGTGTCTCTGTTTCAGGAGGAAGGTGCTGTGGCTGTGTCCCACTGAACTGAAGCAGCTCTTCTGCCCCGGCAGGGCCAGTGCTGCTCCACAGACTGTTAGCTGTGAAAAGCATTAAATACCACACAAAAACCCCCAAAACACCCAAACAAAAAAACAGGGAGGAAAAAACATAAAAAAAAAAAAAAAGAAAAAAAAGGAAAAAAAAAAAACAAAACCAAACCTGCAGTACAATCTTTAGAAATGCACGTGCTGCACTAAATCACCATCCTTGGACCAAGCCTTTTGCCATGTGGCCGCGTGGGCTGGGGAAGACAGCAGCAGTGTGTGGGCGAGTGCGCGCAGGTGAGGAGGAGGGGTGTGCGTGTGTGTGTGGGCGCTGCCTGGGAGGGCAGCCCAGGCCCCATTCCACCCAGGCGCCCTGCTCACGGGGGTCCAACCAAGGGAGTCCCCTGGCAGGGTGACCGCCGGGAGCAGGGCCATGCTTTGTGGCAGTGTGGGTCGTTCTGCTTGTAGTGCTTTGGCTGTACGCGCGGGTTCCCACCACCCTGCTGGGTGGCTGGGGCTGGGCTGCCCTACGGCACTGCTGCAACCCTGGGCAGCAGCCCACCGCTTCCTGGCAAGGAGGCTGCATGGGCAGGGAGTTGGGGCAGGCGTGTGGACGTGCATGGGGGTGACAAGGAGCGGGACTGTCCGGCCAGGCCCAGCGTGGGGTGCAGGGTTGCGGCTCTCCCTGCACCTGCAGCTAGGAGAAGGATACTGCTTCCTCCTACTGCCTCGAGCGTACTGGGGGGAAGCCTGACCTCAAGCACGGCCTCCGCAGCAGTGTCTCTGGGCAGGACCGCACCTCAGGAGATGGTTTAACAGGGACAAAAAAAAAAAAAACCAACCAAACAACCCACCACAATTTTGGACAGGGCATAAGTAGCAAGGATGGCCTGTGCCCCTCCAGTGCCGGCCCCAGGCACCAGCTGCTGATGCCGACACCAGGACTGCAGGTGCATCACCCGTGCCCCTGGCACCGGGCATCGCACGCTGTGTGGGTCCCCCAGGCCTGTCCCTGGTGAGGGGCCAGCTGAGTTGTATAATCCGTGGGCAGGATGCAGCCGTAGGGTCAGGCACAGGAATGGGCTAAGCGGGGTCTGCCCGTGCTGTGCTGATGTGCCAGGAGCTGTGGGGACCCACCAGCAAAGGAGCTCAGTCTGGCAGCAGGACCTGCTGCATGCCGGGTGCATGGGCCGTGCAGCTACACTGCAGGAGCTAGCTACTGCAGGGACTTGACAATAGCCCTCAGGGCATGGGGTGTCTCCGGGACGGAAGGAGATGCGCTGTAGAAGGTGTTGGTGTGATTTCTGCGCTGCTCTCGGAGGTACGGAGGGACAGATGAACTTTTGATGTGGAGGATCCTGGTGTCCATCACTTCGCAATCGATCTGCATCATCACCTCGTAGTCCTGCCCATTGATCACATTCTCTGCAAAAGTAAGAAAAAAAAGGTCAGAATTAGCCCTGCAAGCTAGTGACCTAATGGCACGAAACACAGAGCTTTCTGGACTTTTTTTTTTTCCCGGAGCCGGAGCTGGAGGGTGGAACCCCTTCCTTTTTTCAGCTCCACACATGGAGCTCCATCTCACACAGCACAGCCCCTGCCTGCTCGTGACACCTCAAAGGGCCCAGGCCACACTTAGCATGTGCAGTCACACCTAGAAATTAATGTAAGTCTTTTCCACTTCTTCATCTGCACATAATTACCGATGGAGTTTGCCTCTACAACATTTATTACTGAACTGTTGTTCTTGAGCCACTAAAGCGTAGGAGTGATTGAAGATAGGGCTTATTTAAGAAAGCTGAATGTTTCACTTTCTTTTTATTGGTTTAAGAATACTGTAACCCTCTTGACACTGAGGATCTAGAGGAATTTCTTCACCAGATTATTAATAAAAAAAAAATCAAAAGAATTAACTGCACCTCATTACCATGCTGACTGGCTGTTGTACTTGCATGACGTTGTGGTGTGACATTGGACAAGGCCGTTACCCTTGAGAGGCCTCTCGACACGGGGAGTCCCAGGCCAGCACATGGGACCCTGGTGCAAGGGCATGCCGGGCTGCACCACCCTGGTGCGGCCCCAGGCTGGGCACGTCTGCTGCTGCAGAAGCTCCTGGGCTTGCAGGCAGAGGCTGGTGTGCACATGGCCAGCATCTGCTGCCTGGATTTAAAGGTGGGAGACTATTCCCTGCATAGACAGTGTGTCCAGGAATGCGAGAGCTGAGATCGGATTTCCAGGCACGACCAATCCTTGTCTTTCAGTGTCAGAAACGCTGACTGCCATCGGCAGGGTTTTCTTTCTGTGCTAAGGAGAATGGAAGATCACCTAATGGAAAGCGTATGGATTGGAGGAATGCAATATACATTACTAATTTTTACTGTTTTCCTGGATTAACTCTAACTCTGGATGACAGCTGACAACCGCGGCTGGACCCTCTTGTACCCCACGCCACCTGTAGAAGCCATTAGATCAAGTATGTCTGGTATAGTAATGAAAAGCAGGAGCAAACCCTTGCTAAGGGGGCTGAGAGCCTGCAAGGGAAATCAAAGCTCCCACCTGCAGAAACGAAATGGAAAAAGCTCTGTATGTGCCACCAAGTGACCGAGGCCAGGAGCAGCTGTGCATGTCTCTGCACCGCTGATCGAAACACCCCAACAAGCACTTCATCCCTCCTGGCTGCGGTGCTGCTGACAAAGCCCTACCATAGCTTCGGGTGCTGTGTCCCCAGTTGGAACCCTTTTTGAGGCCATCCCTCCAGGTCACCCCTTTTCTCATCCTTTGGATGTGCTCTTGGTTCTCACCCAACAGGCTCAGGACTGGACAGCGGAGAGGGCTGGGCTGGGCTCAGGACAGGGGCTGCACGGGGCAGCTGTAGGCACAAGGAGAAGCTGGCGGGGGTAGGAGCCTGGCCTTTGGGCTGGAGAGAGCAAACGGGAACAGATCGGCTCCCTATGACACAGCAAGCTGAAAATGCAGCTCCTCAGCTTTCACGTTGCAGACAACAGCTTGACAGGACCCTGGCTATGTGAGAAAATGTGCTCCAAAGCCATAAGTGGGTGAGGTGGGATGGGACCGTGGCCAGGGCCAGGAAAACCTCTTGGTAAGGCAGTGAGACTTTCCCGCGTCTGCCCGCAGCAGCCAGCACAGCGGGCTATCATTAGGTTTCCTGGCACTGCACAACACGGAGGAGAACAGCAATCCCAGAGAGCAGCCCATGCGAGGGAGGGAGCTGCACTGTGTGGGTGGCAGCGGGGAGCATGGGAACCAGATCAGCCCATCTCGGCCAGCCGGGATCCCGTTTCTCCCAGCTCTGATGCAGGCTCCCCCCGCAACTAAGTGGACCACGATTAAGTAAGCCACAGCTCTGCTACCCTGTGCAAGAGGTGCTGTGTCTTCTGAGGCCACCACAGCTGAGATAGCTGGGAGGAATCACGCTCACGAAGAGCCTCTCCGGCCAGCAGGCATGTAGGGGACCCACACACCCAACTCAGACATTCGCAAAGTGCCTGAATCTTGCCCTGTGCGTGCGAATTAGCACAGGAGTGACACTCGGATTTAAAGACAGGTATCTAATTCTTTCCCCTTTTGGGCTGAAGGCACTGTCAATTAAGAACTGCTGCAGGAAGCCTCTGCAAAGCGGGAATGACTCAATTCCCGCTACTGACATTTCTAGCAGCCTTTCTCATTACCGTTAGCACCAAAATGAGGTAGAAGAGGAGGTGGGATTTTCTGCAGAGACAGCAGTTGCTGCTCGGTGATGCTGCTGGGCGCCTGGACCAGCTGTATTCAAAGGAGCAGTCCGAAGGCCGTGCCAGCCCCAGGACGCCTGGCCACCATGGGAGAGCCCTGCCTGGCCCACCCCAGCCCAGAGGGTGGAGGGGCTGATGTTCTGCATCAACCCACGTGATGCTCTCAGCAAAACAACAGGCAAACGTGACCTGAATGCAGCCGGCGCAACCCGATGTTTGGAAAGACTAGCTCACTGTCAAAGGGGCAGGCATTGCAAAAATGATTCCACATGGCTCCATCCTGAGCTCAATGCCATTAAACTGTTTCACGATCTGGATGAGGAATAGAGAGCATACTTATAAGATTTCTGGAAGATGCTAAACTGGAGAGATTTCAACCACCTTGGAGTATTGGATTAGACTGCAGTTTCGACAAAAGAGAGAAGCTGTCCAAAATCTTCAGGATGCACTTCAACCAGGGCCAGAGCGAAGTACAACGCTCAGGAGAACTGGAAAACATGAGTACAAAATGGGGCCGGGCAGAAGCACTGCAGAAAAAGCTTGAGGACTGCAGAGGATCACTGTGCATAAGCCAAAGGCATGACAGGACTAGAAATGACCAGATCGATTTCAAGAGAAACAGATTTATCTTTGACCAAGTTTCTAACGATAATGAAATATAAGCCCTGGATGAAGCTACCTCGGGAGACCAGAGGGTCTTCGTGGCTGGCAGCCTGTAAGGAAAGGCTGGACGACGGCCTGTCAGACAAGACCTGGGGTACCTGACCCTCCCTCCGCACAGGCACTCGCAGTCACTCACGGTCCCTCTAGCCCTGCCTTTCTCTGAGCTGCAGGTGCCTATTCATGACTGAAGCCCCTCAGGGTAGACTGCAACCGATCATTACAGAGCCCAGGTCCACAAAGAAGCCAACATACGTCAACGAGTTGCTCTTTGCTCGTGACAAAGACAAGGCAGTGCAACTTGGGCAAAGCCCTTTCAG
Source organism: Fulmarus glacialis (assembly GCF_000690835.1). Classification (NCBI taxonomy): domain Eukaryota; kingdom Metazoa; phylum Chordata; class Aves; order Procellariiformes; family Procellariidae; genus Fulmarus; species Fulmarus glacialis. The sequence goes on from NW_009225483.1 coordinate 5,446, forward strand.
TAAGATTTGAGCTGATGTTTGCCACGGGGTAGGGAGGCACACCAGCCAGCGCTCCTTCAGACGGCAGTGAGAACACCGCTGTGCCATGTTTCCTTGATGGTCAGTTTAAATCCAGTGGCTAGGTAGTTGGACATGTTCAGCTGTGCTATTCCTAATCCCCTGTCAGCAAGTGGGCAATATCTGGAGTAGAGCTATGGGTTCTCCAGGGGACTCCATGGTCTGAATTCATCCACAGAACAGGCCAACAATTTTACCTTGTGATTCTCACATCAGATCTTTTAAAAATAGCCTGGTTAGGCTTTCTTTTCTTCCCCTTCCATGGGACTGTCCAGCAGTACCAGCATCTGGGAGACACCAGTGGAGCACAAGGTGGGTTTTCTAGAGAGGCCATGACGAGTGTTGAGCTTGGCAGTTGCGTGTGGCCGATCCCCGGAGGGGTCGGTGTACGTAACCAGTGCTTTCTCTCAATTCTCAGGTCAGCCCTGTACTGCACCGAGCACGCACCCACCGCACCCCACAGCCCTCCGCAGGGAGGCGGACACGGGCAGGGGGGTCTGTGAAGGCAGGACCGACAGCTCAAAGTTGCTGCCTGCTGCTGCTGCTCATTTGTTGGCTGGAAGGTGAGCACTGCCAATCTGTGTTACACGGGGCTGCTTAATAGCCCAGAGCAACACCGACACTGAATTATTTCTGAAGTTTATTGTGTTGAATTACCTATGACTGATGTTTTGTGGGATTACATAAGCGAAAACACAGGAACGGATCTCCTGTAGAGGTGTCTGGATTTATAAATAGATTTATTGCTCCTCTTTGAAGTTCAGAACATACAGCCATTCATATGGCCTCAGGCTTAAGAAGCTATCCTTCCCAGGCCAAAAAGCTGTGTTGCACTTAATTATTTGTTAACAGGTTTAAAATCCGTGCTTCAGATGATAGACTATTTCAAATTAACAGTAATTGTGCCAAGCATTGCTGTTCTCTGACTGCACCTTCTCAAAGAGGCCCGCTGGCTCTCGCGGACTGTACCAAACTCCCAGCACGAGCTTGGTCTAGGGAACAGAAACCTAATTCCCCAGTGCTGCTCTCTAGGGTTTATGGTAGCTCCTCTTAAAAACAAACATGTTGCAAGACTCAACCGATGAAAGCTTGAAGTCAGCAGTCCAACCCAAAAACATTCAGCAAATAAGGCTGAGGGTAATAACTACTGTTACAAATTACCGAGGATGATGGAATATTGTCTTCATATTTGAAGTACTACATTTTCAAAACTGGCTTATTAGAAAGACCATAAAACCAAAGTCCTCCTTCTCCCCTTAGTAGTACTAACACGTATCAATCAGTTGGCTGTTCAAATGTCCATCTTTGAGATCAAGCATCTAATTCTATGATCCTATGCTGTCTTAGAGAAAGGCAGAAGACAGGCAGAGGGCTTGAGACGCAGGCAATGAAAATCTTAGTGTCTGTTCTGCAGTAAGTCAGAATAAATGGTGATGTGAATTGCCTCTCTAGACTCAAACTCTATACGTCAGTGGGCTGTTTGTCCCTATGGATGCAGTCGTAGGACAGGAACAAGTTATTCTGGTAATTTACCCTTTCCCACTTACATGCACCTTCCCCACAAAGCTTTGCTGCAGGAAAATGCTTGTCTTGAAAACTGCACAATTTGCAGAGAGACTGCAACAGAGCTCCCCTGAAATGCCACCTGACCTTGTGAAGTGTTTCAAGGCTGTAACCAACCACCAGCTTTCTGAAGATGTGCTCAAGCCTTAGGTACATTGATAGAGCCTTGTTCTACCAAATCAACTATGAATTTCGCCTTACCCTGGCAGTCCCACAGTGAACTACCCAAAAAATACTCTGTGAGACCAATACTGTATAATTCAGGGCCTGGGCCACTGATTTGACTTCCCCCAATCCCAAGACTCTTCTCTAAGGCCCCATCTGCCTTTGCAGTAGATAATCCACACACCTGCTGGCTGCTTTCTCAGTAGATGGCTTGTAAAAGTGGTCAGAACCTGCCCAGCTCTACTCCCACACTGTGCTCACTGAATATACAGTTAAGCTAGTGTCGACCACATAGATCTGGACTACACGTCCTCGCTTCTGCTGCTAAGATACAGGGAGGGAAATCACTTGCCTCATCTTTACTTCAACTACCTGTCTTTGTCAGTAAGGCTACAGAATCATCCTCGCCTCGTGGCCAACAGCATAGAGTGAACTTGCTATCCATGAAACCAGTTTAGCTGATGTCAAAGTTAGGTGCCAGGGAATTATCTCTGTGTAAGGTGATACAAAACCACCAATTCTTTTAAAACCATCTTTGCCGAACAGCTACTCACGCCCCTTATACTTCCCATGTTTCCTTCTAATGAGAAAGCTTGCTTCGCCACACCAGATTCCAAAGACAGTCAGTGTCAGTGTTAATTTATACTTGGAGCCCCTCTTGCAGCCCCATCTATCACACCAGCAGGAGCCTAGGCAGCTTTCAAAGAGCCACCGAATGTGTTCCAGAACCTGGTTGCTTTGTGCTACCTGCGCCAAGCTGACGACGCTAAACTTTGGTTTAAATAATGATTTAGCACAAACTACCCAAACAATTTATAGCGCAACCTGCCCTGGCCCGAAACAGAGCTTATGGCTAGGGCAGCACAGAGTTCGGAAAGTGCAAGCTTCAGAAGATGAGGGCACCAGCTGCACACAGCTCTGGGGCTGGCCTGCTGAAGGGTGCAGCTGTCCCCAGACATAATTCAGGGGCCTTCTCTGCTCTGCCACTTCTGCAATCTTCCATCTCATCACCACGGAGCAGCCTTGACTGTCCTACCCAGCACATCTGGACAATGTTTCCATCTGAAGGGTTGGTATACACTACCAAATAAGTATATAAATGAAGCAGTGTTACTGTGTAACAGCTACAAAGACTAAAAATACACTCACTGCAACAACGCAGCAGGGTTCCTAAAACATTTACAGATTTCTTGTTAGACAGGATTATTTGAGGCAAGGGAGAAAGTTATATTGTGACCCAAATAGCTTCTTTTTTTAAGAGCAAATTCCTGATCAGAACTATTTCCAAACAAACCAGTTGCAATGGTCTCACCTCTGTGAACTCAGCTGTCCTCAGTCCCTGACACAGGTTAAGTGAGATCCTGGGCATTTCAGTTCTCCAGGTTTCCTACCACCTCTCAAACAGCGAGCCAGGCTGCTGGGTCTATATGCATATAGGAACAGGGGCCATGGTCAGAAACACTGGATCCACATAATCAAAGTCGCTTTGACGAGCCATGAGCTGACAGCAAGGATGCAGGGTCTCTCCCCATGTCTAAGCTGTTGGAGCATTGGTACCAGGAGCTATCCAAGGGGGATATATACAGGCATGAGAGGTAAGCAAGAAAAACTGGGGGAAACAAGCCCTCTGTGGTCTCCTAAGTAAATAATGGAGCCACAGGAGAGATCGACACTGGCTGTGGATGAGGAGCACAACATACCCTTAGCTTACACCACTATGTGATTTTTGGAAAAGGCCAGCACCTGCGGGCAGCGTGGTCACGGCAGATCTGTGCCAGACGCACTTTGCAGTACCTGGTCCAGACTGGGAGGTCTTGGGGAGCGGGAAGGAAAGTTGGCTCTTCCCAGGGACCATTTCCCACCTGATCTCCCACCTCCCCTTCCAATCTTATTTCCTTGCTGCACAGTCACTTCCCTCTAAGAGGAAGAGCATGAGCCAGAGGAGAGGGCCCAGTGTGGATCTGTTGTGATTGCTCTTGTTGCTTTGGAGAGGGAGCCGATGGCCATCTCAAGAAGAGAAGATCAGAATCACGAATGTTGACCCTCCCAGGCACATCATTTCAAGCTCCCCCAGGTAGAGTATTTCTTGGAAATACTGAGACATTTTGACAGCATATGCATGTTGTTGGCCGGGTATCATTGCTGCAGGATGGCCATATTTGAAACCTAACCAGCTGTGGCAATGTTAATGACAAGGGAAAAAAAAAAGATGAGAAAACAAAGACAAGGGGCAAAGTAGTTCTGCTGCACAGAAAGCTCTCTTGGGAGTGAAGGAGAGGAAAAAGGCTGGGGAAAGAGCAACCCTGTTAGGCAGAACCATTCCACGCCTGCTTGGCAGGCACAAAAAGTATAAAAAACCTCCCCACACAGCCTGCAAATCCAGACGTACCCACTTACAAGACAACTAACTGTACACAGGAGAGTAGCCTAGAAAGGCATTCCAGTAGAGACTTCTTTCAAGAACAAGGGCTGGAGGGCTTGTCCCAGGACAGCATGTAGGGGACTGTTCCCTCTGAGTGCAGCAGGGAGGCATGGGCATGGTCCCTTTGGTCCCTACCACGGGTCTAGCATCCTACAGATGCTGTTAGAGCTGGAAAACCTTTGGTTTTAAATGCCAGCAAGCTCCTCCTCTTCTTGCTGCGCTGGCAGACTGGTTGCTTTCCTTTTTTAGCCTTGGTACTGCCTAAGGACAGCTGTTCTGCACAGGCAGGAGAGCAAAGTCCTGGCAGCAAAGTCCCATCCAACCTGTACCTGACAGTGACCAGCAGCAGAAGCAAAAGTCAGGGCAAACATGTACTTTTGGTGATATATGAAACAGTAAGTAACTGCTTCCCAGACACCACCATTCAGGTTCTTCAGGTTCTGTTACAACCCTTCCCTCAGCCATTGCTGTCAAATTGAATAGTCACTGTGGTAGGAAAGCTGTTACACTTACTGTTCATCTCTGTTGCTTTCTTCCCTGCGTCTTTCATTGTTTTATAATATCTATAAACATCTATGACCAAAAATGCGTAGTATTTAAGATGGGGATTCAGCAGGGCAGCGAAGATGGTTCATGTTTTGTTTTCTACTCCCTCTCTAATAAATTATAGTGCTCTTCTTCCTTGGCTAAGCCAACACTTCAGGGAAAGATGCGCAGTAGCTCCTCTGAGCAGTAACAGCTTGGTTAGAACCTGCTACTGTGCGTTTGGTCAGCAACATTTTTCCCATGCAAATTCTTTTGTATTTTTTCACACCAAGTTTCACCTACTGAACAGAGTTTCAGTCCCCCCCAAGATCTTCCAGCCTGCGCCTGGAGATGCATGGGCATCTCCCCAGCACAGACCTGCGTGGGATTCTACTGGTAACATCCCCTTCGTTGCAAAATGTGACCATCTGTTTCCACCTTTCATTTACACCTTTTAGAGGGATACCAGCCCACAAGTGACCCTTCTCTCATCTCACAAAAGCTTGCTTTCTTTTAGCAGTCTCTGAAGAACTACCTTTTTCCAAGTTTTTTGAACACTGAGGTATGTTATTGTGCTGAAGAGACCACCCTTATCCTCACACTCGCTACCCCTCTGAAGCCTCTGATGGAGCACTAAGGTAGGACTTTCCTCCGCAGAAGCTGTGCTAGCTCTTCCCAATCTATCGTATGTACCAGGGCATGCTCAACTCTCACAGATTCAGCTAGCTTGTGCAAAAGTGAGACTTGATTTTTTACAGTTCCTGAGGCCATTTTTAAAAAGTTTGCCTCTTTTGTCACTTGCCATTCTCCTGATATTTATATAGTCTCAGTCATTAACACCAGCACAAGAATTTTTTGCTCTTTCCTTCAACAGTGCTGACTTCAACTTTAAGTGCTCTTTAACACCTTGGTCCTCTACAGACACTAGAGATTCCCTGGCAGGCTTTGTCTGAAAAATGTTTTTATTATTTTTTTATGCCTCAGGCACGCTGTTCCTCAATATCTTTTTCTGGCTTGACTTCTTATGGTTTGACATTTAGTCTGCCAGAAATCGTGCTCTTTTTTCTATTCCCTCATTTGGCTACAATGTCTATTGTTTAAAAGATATCTTCTTACTTCTATGAATCTACTTTAATGTGTTACTTAAGCCTGCTGGATTTTTTTAGAGTCCTTTTAAAGACTTTTGCACTGAGCTTTTAATCTTTAATCAATTTTCATACCATTTGCCAGCATTTTACCCTATTGTTTTTTTTTTAATATGTTTTTCTGTTTTTATTTAGTCCTCACCTTTGAAGTTGAACTGTAGTACGTACTTCACTATTTCAATTTGTAGGCACTTACCGATAAAATTAATTTAACTATTTGATTTAATTTTTTTTTTCAAGGGGCAGCATCACTTTTTCATTGACAGGGACCTTCTCTATTACCCAGTATCATTTGTATCCTAGTGTTAAAGTGTCTCACTGATTTAAGAACGAAGGCTGGCGAGAGCCTGTATTCACTTACAGTTGAAATGTCTTTACAGGTTGGATGGTATCCAAAGAGTGAGCTGAATTTTCCACCTGTCTCACTTGGATACATAAAATTACCTCATTTATATAGATACTGTGATCAGCTCTTGCTTATAGAAGAGTATTTTTAACACCACCTCTGTGAAGCTTCTGTCTGCGTGGGGTGAGCACTTTCCTCGTGAGCTTCTCTGATTCAATGCATTTGCCAGTTAATTAAAAAAAAATCATACACACATGCTGCAGAATGCCTATCAGAATGTGGCACACTAATAAAAGTGAGACATCCATTTCAAAGATTTCTGCTTCCCAGCTACAGCAACTGAAGATTTATAGCTTTAATGTGTGAGTCCTGCTCTAAATCAGAGGTGTCTCCTTTCTCATGGTGAGGGGCAGCTCGGGCTGGCAATCATTTCTTCATCCACATTCACGCAGAATGTATTTGTGCTGTACTGGGATATGCCATGGTCTTTTCACCTGGGGCTACTACAGAATAAGACTGGATGGAGGCAGATGATTTACAATGAAGTGGTGGGTAACCAAAACTGAAAATGTTCTCCAGATGCTCAGGACATATTTTTCAAATGCTTTCCTACAGCAACCCTGCTACAAAGGATCAAGCCCAGGAAGCACATCAGAAAGCACAGAGGTAAGGTGGACTGTATGAAGAGGGTGAGGAAAGTTGCAGCGTGGAGGACTAGACCTGGGATATGAGAAGAAGGCAAAAGCCTCCTGGCCCCACTGGCGGCAGTCTCTTTGAGACTGCAATCCAAACACTGAGAAAGACTGTCTTGGACTGCTGTGTTTTTACTAATCTTTAGGTCTACTCCACTGATGTTCTCAAGACAGAACTCATAAATGTGAACCTCCTCCACCAGCTCTGTTGCAGTTCTTTATGTTTTTACAGGGTGAGCTCATTATGGGTAATTATGTTTCAGATCTCTGTAGAAATAAAGAGCTACCAGTAATCAGAGTTGGCCTATGTATCACAAACATAAAACTCTGTTTGCCACCTATAATTTAACACCAAGAGGAATTATGTAATCTTGAATTTACAACATTTGAAAATGTATTACGGCAGATCAGCTGGGCTTGAGGCTAGAATTACGATGTGCTGCACAAACACAGTTCAATGTAGCCGAGATGATGATGGTAATCTCACAGATCGGGATGAAAATTTTCTCTTTGCTTTGCAGCACAGGTCTCGGCACAGTGCTCTCTGTAAAGCTTGGCGGTAGAGCATACCTACATGGCAGTATCAGCATCCAGGGTTAACCAACATCTAGAAGATAGGGTCTCTGCAGCGAGATGCATACTCGTTCAGTTCTAAATCGAATTTGGCTCCTTCTGCAACTCCATACCGGCATCCACACTGGCAGCTAATGTCATGGGTTTCTTTTTTCTTCTACTTTGTGGATTTTATATAAGTGTGCCTTTTATATGGAAAAAACAATCTGGTATAATAACTCGACACTGGCGTTGGAAATACTAAGTACGAAGTCCAATTAATTTATGACTCATTCTCTACCCCCTTCGTGAACAGTGTGTTCCCAAGAAAATGCCATCTGTAGAATTTACTCTGTCTACACAGGGAAGACCAGTCACACTGGGGCTTGGCCTGCTCTATTACACAAAACCCAAGAGATATTCTTTTTCATATTAACAAAGGGGCAAAAAGGCACAGAAGATCCTCTGAAATCATCTTCCTGTTCTTTTGAATACATAAAAATAGGTTACTCATTTAGCAATTTAGGTAAACAGCTCGTTATGAAAAGTCACTGGGGAATAAGCCTTTATGATTTCATTACTTGATCGTTTCCTGTCTAACTAAATAAACATGAACTCAAGTGACACAGATTCCATTACTTTTGTGCGCAGATTCTTGAATGATTTCTTTCATACTTTTTTGAATAATTTAATCTTCTCCTTCCTGTCAAAGACAACATATATCAACAGACAATGGTTGGGAAGAGCAAAATCTCTCAAAGACAACCAAATTTGTTGAAAACTTCTATTTAATGTTGAATCTAGGCAATGATCAATTCTGATGTTCAAAGAAATGTAGGAAAGTTTGGGGGGGGGGATGTTATTCTGTTTTGGTAAACTGCTTTTGTATCACTTCGAGAACGAGAGTGAGAATAGCAAATTCTTACAATATCACTAAAATCTATGGTTAAAATTCCTTGATAAAATCTGTTCTGCCACAATTTCAATCCTGACCTCTACAGCACAGCTTTACATGAGCACAAGAGCTGAAGTACATCTGTGACATTAGCAAACCATCCTAGTCACAGCAGAACCACAGTAATGCAACATGCTGCTTGTCCACGACTGCACACAGGAGATAGCAGACTCTCCCCGTTTCTCAGTCCAGGCTCAGTCATCGGCTGTTGCAGCGAGGTCTAACTGAGAGCTAACCATGGCTCTGATTTTTCCCTGGTCAGGCTTCACCAAACTACTTTTATTCCTCAACTGGCAGCTCAAGAAGCAGAAGGGTGGCATTTTCAAAATGGCCTGTAGACTTACAGCATGGAGACATTCTCAGATATATTTTCCTACCTCCTGGTTTAGAGGTCTTGATGCTTTGAAGGATTCTCAGTGACCTTCTTAAAAAACCTTAGCAGCCACCCTTCTTTCATCTCACAGATAGGTTGTAATCCTACACACACAAGTTCCAGAGCCTTATGCTCATACTCTATAGCTTGTAAGGCTGTGCTGAGTTCTCAGCAATTTCTGCCAAATCCAGAGATAAAAGCAGAAACAATGAGAGAAGTATCTCTACAGATCATGCTTGTGTAGCCAAAAGAGGAGTCCTCTGTACCTACTAAAGTGGCATGAGCTTCTCAGTGTGGGACCAAGGACAGCAGCTGTGAGAGGGAGCCACAGGGACTAAGATTTGGCTTCTAACATGAAGAGAAGAATGAACCAACAACAGCTAGAGATAGCTGGAGCCATTAGTCTCCTGGAAACCGTTCTGAAGCTATTCAAAGTGAGAGAGGAGGCTACCCAAAATGTTAAGCAGCAACCTTCAGGGATGTCAGCTGCCGTAAGTGGTATTTTTTTAGACCTTCCTCATTCGATGACTGACTGGGAATTCTGCTTCTTGCTCCGAAAGACGGAAATGGCATCTTTTGTTTGCTTGACCCTGAAAGGCAGAGGAAGTTGGAGACTTTATTTATTCAACCCCAAGACATGGGAACTTACAGAACATTGTCACTTCCCAAAGAGCTTTTGTTTCTATTTTCCTTCTCAGCCTGTGTGGGTTCTGTTTGCCTTAAGGATTTTTCACAGACAGTTTGCTACCAGCTTTGGACATCTGTGAGTGGCTTTTGCACACGACTGTCAGTTGAAAGAACGTTCTTTGTAGCTGCGTGCAAATAATCATGCTGCTTGATGGCAGAAATCCCTCCAGTTTTGATCAAAAAGCCTTACCACTAGATTTGTTATTGACCATTTTAATGAGAATGTGTATTATTTCAGAGCACTTTTGAAGTCTCTTACATCAGTATGATGATGGATGCTAGGAAGGAAGGCTGAGGGAAGTGGCAGCGATCAGAAGCTGGCCAACACAACAGAGCACACGGACTTTGCAAAACTCGCCATCTCGTTCACAATAAATTTCTGCCTTTAGGAGACTATTTTGCTGTTGTGTTTCATGAAAAAAACAACCCTTAAGAGAACAGGGTTCCTTAAGAACCAGGAACATGCAAGTTATAGAGTCAGGCACACAAACAACTATCTCAAAGGCAGACTGAAGACAAGTCCCATTGTGTGACATTAGACTAAGACCTATCCAGAATATTTGCACAAAATTCAAAACTCTCTCTGCCATGGCTGCCAAATCCCAGAAAACGAGTTGCGGATCTCACCAGTGGCTTTCCCATCAGGTCTCTCACTTTTGTTCGGCTGAGAGTGCAGACACCAACCCTGAATTTAGAGAGGGCAAATTATGGAAGGACTTTCACATATGGGGAACTGTTTTGCACAGGGATCCTAAGAAGAAAAAAGGCCTTTTTGGTCTTTGTGCTGCTGCTAAGACCACCAGTACACACCTGCACAGACATTTACAGCTGCTCCTTCCAAGACGAAGTGTGAGCTGTGAGAGTATCTAACGTAATCCTAGGGAGAAATGCATTAATGGAAGTGGCTTCTTGGGCTAAACATTGAATGCTATCTCCTACACTGAATGACTGTACATATGTTCTCACTTTTGTGTGCTGCAAGGAGACGACTACTGGTGGTGTGTGCTGCGCTGTGGAGCTGCAGGCATCCTGCAGAGACAAAAGGCTTGTGCTTGGGGTAGGAAGAGTGGCTTAGCTATGCTGTACTCTATAGATTATTTTGATCCAAAGATCAATGTTATAACCCACTGCATTTTTTACAGCAGTTAAGTAAATACAAGGCTAATAGCAGATGTTTTCATTTAAACTTCAAGAAAGGCACCGCCTATATGTCAATTTGGAATTGGTGTAATGAGCCAACAAGACTCTGAATTACAATAAAAGCAAATTTAGGAATGAAATCTACTCGAGACTCAACTGGTCTCAAGTGCATAGTTAGATTTCTAAAATAATAGCTTCAATCCAGCATAACAAACATGACTTGCTTAAAAACAAAAGCCGGAGTTTAACTGTAAATTGCAGTTGGCTTTCATTCCCATGAGAAACTGCAAGATATTTCTTCTTGGAATAACTTCTCAATAAAGCCACACCAATGGTGCCCCCAGAACCATGTACAGCGGGACTACGACTAACAAGTTCTGCATCTTTCCCTCCAGGCTTAGCAGCCCTAAGGTCCTTAGGTCCCATCAGATTTTCTGTGAGTACTACTTGTGTCTGCAAATGGTGGGGCTTTGTCATTGGGCAGAGGCAGGTCAAAACGTGGGCATGGCTGGCTGCAGGGGCCAAGGGGAGAGCTGTACTGAGGGACAGCAGGGAGCAGGGATATGGGAGAATGGTAAAGGGATGTGAGAGCATCTGGGGAGGCAGAAATGGAGGAGCTGACAGCAAGTGCTGGCTATGAATTGGGGGGGTGGCCCAGCAAGCTTGGAAAGGGGCTTAGAACAGGGTGCAGAAGAAGGAATTGGTAAGAGGGTAAGAGGGGAGGGATTAACATGTACCAACATGTAACCAGTTACTATACTTTAAAAAAAAATGTTAAAATATTAAACATACTTAAATAATTAAACATATTTCTGTGCACCTGCACAGAAGCCCTCAGTGGGGACTTTGCTGGCTTATCCTCATGCCTGCAGAGGGGCATGGGCAATTCAGGCTAACCAGGAAAAGGAGCACATAGGAGAAAGTTACAAGGTAATGGCCATTTTTACTCTTTTCCAACATTCAACAACTGAATAGTTTTTATCAAGTTTTTATCTTGAAAATGAGTAACGTACTGTTATTGTTCTCTTAAACTTCCATTGTATTGAATGCACACATGTGCACATACACGCACCCATCTACTACAAAATTTTCTATTGAGATTAGCCATTCGCTGCAGAGCACTAGGACTGCCACTGGCCGGATTTACCCCAACTCTTCCCTCCAAGAAAAACTCTGCTTTGTACACTGGTGAAAACTGCCAGACCAGTCTTGCAGAACCATGTCATTAACCTCCATGCAGAGTCATGTAGGAGAGTGACTGAACTCATTTTACTTCCTAAACTTTGTCCATACCTGTTCTCTGTCCCTGCAGCCGATGGTGGGAAGGGCTCAAGCCAGCTAAAGGCAGAGTCTCTAGCAGAGCTCAGAAGGCACTCAAGCAATCAAAGTGCATTCAGAAAAGGATGACAGTCCTGCTGGGAAAAGACTGTCCAATAGTTTAAAGGGTTCTCAACTGAACTGCAAGCTGTTTCATGTTTGGAAACAGTGTCATGGGTAAAATTTCAGTACACAGACAAATAAAGATCCTGCAGAAGAAGGCAAGTGAAGAAGTTCCGAAAAAGTTTCAAAGCAAAGGCCACTTCACTTGCATTCCCTTCATCTCCTCTGCCAGCGTTGTGGCAGCAAAAAGGAAGGGCAAGTAAGTGGCAGTGGAAAAGGTTTCCCTTCTTCCACAGAGATCTGGCTGAGGCACGAGAAAAGGCAGGAGGGGTCAAGTTCTTGCACTGAAGCTTTTGCCAATTCCTCCCAGGGAGACCCTGCCTCTTCTAGCAGCCAGTTCTCTGCAGGTGGACAAAGAATTAAGGTGGGCTTAAAAGAACAGCAGACAGCTGGGAGGAAAGCTTTCTTGTCAGCTAGCTTCCAGATGCTTGTTCAGGACGTGCTCAGTCCCCGCGGAGGCAGAATAGGGTGGAGGAGCAATGTTCTCAAAGGAGAGAAATAGGTTCTTCTCCAGGCAGAACTTTTTAGGGAATTGTCTCCTCCAGGTAATCTACTAATAATCAAATTAAAAATCAAGCCAAGTTACCTACTGGCTCTTGTGTATCTTGTAATTTTTTCCCTAACACCTGGCTGAGTGTCACAAAGGAAGCGATGTTTGATGCCGTTGTTTACTTAATGCTATCCTTGTGTCTCATCTGTTTCAACATCTCTGCCCAAATCCCTGGACATTTTTTTATTTCCTGGATTATGCTGATGTTCTGAAGAAAAATCCCAAAGAACTCAAGTAACTATAATTTCACAATGTTTCATTATTAATGAAGGATAAGATTTGTCACTGGATTCTGATGCGTATTTTCCAAATTATATTTACCCCAACAAAGTTATTTCAAGTAAAACAAGACTCATAACATGTTAAGAAGAAATACTTTGTAATTTAGAAATAGTTTGTTCTCCAAGTGATAAAGTGCCCAGTTGCATGTGATAATTCAGCTCAGCCAGAAAAGGATTTTTGTAATGGACATGAAAAGGGAGTTTCAAACAGATAAATGCCAAAAATAATTCTGATATATCTAATAAAAATTCCCCTAAGATAGCGCATTACGGTACACAGATATTCAGAAAGTAAAGTTTATACTGTTACAGGGTTCACGATGCGTTTTATGACTGTGACAGTGACTCTGTGCCCCAAACATGTCCCAACTTGGCAGTTCCTCACCATATGAATTAACAATATATTTATACAATTCATGTCCTGTCTCTCATGTGGGACTAAAATGGAGATCAAGAACATTTCTGTTCAGTAATAAGACTGTGCCCTCTGCGCAAAGCTGTTTTCTCTGCTGTCCTGCAGCACTGTAACATGATTATTATTAATCCTGACCGTGCAGTGCTGAGAGGTCCCACTCACACTGAGTGTTGTGTAACAGAGTGGTAAACAGCTGAGGAAGCCGATGGAAGGCAGTCAGCATCCTAACAAACCAGTAAGGCCAAGGAATTTGTGCTGCTAAGCAGGCGTAGGAGGAACCCAAATGAGAGGATGAGGACAGCCTCCACACTCAATGGGATCTTTGTAGCCACCAAGTTAGAGAAGCTAGATCACATTCAAGTAACCCTTAATCAGCTGTGTTTAAATCACCGGGACTGAATGGCAATACCCCTGAGTCCCTGAAGGAGCTAGAATGAGATACTGCAGAGCTGCTGGCCAAGTCACGCAGCCTCTCGTTACAGTCTCAGTGACCAAGCACCAGTGATTTGCCAGCACCCAAGCTCCAGCAGGGAGCCTGGCAACTATGGCCCAGTAATGACCAGTTTGACTTCTTTTTCAAAGCTATAATGACAGACATTTGGTCTAAGTTCGGTTTCCACGTACAACCCATCCCTTTGAAATTATTCTCCTATCATTCTCTTTCATGTTTTGGACTTACCATTGATGTTTACAGCTGGCAACACTATAGACATCTTTGGTCTTCTGGTCTTGTTATGTGTGGTGGCTGGCAGTAACAGGTGGTCCTGGAAAATAGGGGAAAAGATGTGTTAAATCTACCCTGGAAGTACCGAGCTGGGAACATTCCTTTCCATTCTGTCTTACAGGCATTCCACATAAAACTATTTATGACAGCTTAGCAAATTCAAATTGTTGAGGGAGTCTTCCAAAAGTCACAGCAATTGCTCATGCTGTGTAACTGAGAAGAAATCCCTATCGCATGCAGCAGAATATGAAAAAGCCTTGATCATGTGGAAAGAGATGGAAACTACTATTAGGCCCTTGTTCAACAGAGTACTTATGTATATGATTAAAGTAATTTAACTTGACTTCAATGATATTTAAACATGTGGTTAAGGGCTTTGCTGAATTGGAGCCTTTACTTGCAGTGCTGTCTGCTTTATATATAAATGGCATCTTGCTATATCTATGCCTAGCTCTACATCGCATGCCTCGTGCAGTAGGGCTGTATCAGTCAGGGTTGTGACGGGGTGTGAAATATGAGCTCTGCGACAAAACCTACCAGGGAAGTTTGATGCCAAAGCTGTGCTTTAGTAGCTTATCTCAGCTGTGAGGTGGCTGGGTCCTGCTGCAAGACAGCAGTGCTCAAACTAACTACCCTGGGTTTTAGCAGTGGAAGCTGCATCTGCAGGACACGCTCTGAATATGGACCTGACCTGCAAGGCAAAACGCAGCCTTTCTTCAGTTTTTGTGCTGTTGCTGAACTCAAATTGCTCAACTTGCAGCCTGGGAAAATACAGTTCCTCCCTTATCAACAGAAGTAACAGAATATAAAGCACCAGTCCAGGTACCTCCCATACTGTTGTACTATGCTGATCTTGATGGACCAAAGAAAGACCACTAAGGCCAAGGGAAGCTTCCCATGCCTTTCAAAGCTTAGTTTCCCTGACAGAAGCTTCCTTCACTGCACCATCTCAGTACACAGTGGGCATTGTCAGGGAAGTATATTTGCTCTCTCTTAGTAATGAGGAGCAAAAGACTGTGTTTACATAATTGACAAATTGAGTTTAAATTTCTAACTCAGGCTCTAAGTGAAACAAAAACCTGCCAATCACTAAGTATCTTCTACAGGCCCCAAAGAATTAATGGAAAGGTTTATTTTCCCAGCCCCTGTGTTTGCCCCCCTCCCAATCCCAGCAATGCCAAATTCACTCCCAGTGTCCGAGAAGAACAAAAGCCAGCAGGTGCCACCACGTCACACTCGTGGAGACCAACTTGTTAAGAAGTTTTTGCAACTGTCCTAAAACCAGATCCAAACATCTGCCTTTCACTTTTCAAGATCCAGACATCTATCTCACACGGTTAAAAAGCAGAAACAAATTTGATGCTCTCATCTCATTTCATGCTTTCCCTTTTGTAAAACTCCCACTGTATTTTACAAACCCGGCACTCAGAAACTTTTCAAGCAGCTCTTCAGCTCCCTGATTAAGGGTAAGAACAGACACACAAATACCCTATGCTTTTGGCCAAGGTTATCTTTTTGGCAGACTGAATTGGACTTTCTTCAGGACACAGTTGTTAATGTCACGGTAACTGTATTTTCCCCATTTTAGTATCTAAACACTACATTGTTATGTCTAAGATCAGGGAACTGAGTTACACACAAAGTTAGGTGTTAAATATATTAAGATATTCTGTAGATACATTGCAGAAATATCACTCTCTTTTTTTTCCCACCAAAAAATTCCCCAAAAACCCAAATGACTGACCATGAGAAGAAAACATTACTTCAATAAATGACTGTAATTAAAAACATCTTGGTACCAAAATTATAAAACCACTCTGATATAATTCTCAGACTACATATGTAATTCCCATTTCATTTTTGAACCACTGAGATTAAGACAACACTCAGTAAGACAATGAACTTTACAGAAAAACTGTTCTTGAAATTCAATGTTCCCAAGGGAACAGGCCAAAGATAAGATGTCCATTAAAACCACATTTTGTAACAATGCCCCTGTCATGATTTGACAACTATTTTTAACATCGCTTAAAAAATGCTTATCCTGTTTTTTTTCTTTTTTAATGCTTCTGAAAGTCCACAACATCATTACCTAGCAAAACACAAGTACTGCATAGATGATCAGCTGTGAATCATTACAAGTAACTACTATTTTTGCTAACATATCTGAAGATTGGTACATTAATTGATGCTTGGTTTAGTTTTGCTTATAATGGCACCTTTATTTACTGTATATAAAAAATGTGTTAAGAACTATCACAAAGACTTTACAATCAGAGTACCTCTATAGAAATAAACAGCAGTGTTATGACAGAAATGCCAAATTTCTGGATAGCAACAAAATAAGGAAAATTCCTCAGGTACCTCCTGTATCATCACCTTCTTGGCTGCACCATGGGAGGTTCAGGTTGGACATTCAGAAACAGGTTTTCACCCAGAGCGTGGTGCAATCCTGGAACAGGTCAGCAGAGCGCTAGGAGATCTCTGTCCTTGGAGGTTTCCAAGACACAGCTATACAAAGCCATGGCTGCCCTTATCTACCGTCGGCAACAGTTCCACTTCAAGGAGAAGGTTGGGCTAGGCACCACCAGAGGTTTTCTCTACCCATTTCGATGATCCTATGATTCTCTTTTTGCAGTCCACAGGACAGACAGACACTGGCACTACCAACTTCTCAGGAGAGTCCTATGGTAACTACAGAGGCAGTGCAAACACCTCAGACTTGGCCTTTACAAGCTTTGCATCTCCTCCATCATGGTTAAATTCAAAGACTTGGCTCAGACTGACTCTGCAGTTAACAAATTTCATTTCCATGACTACAACTCAGCCAAACTATGCGCTAATGCTGCTGGGCACGTTCAGATTCCACCAAACTGATCTGCTGGAAAACAATACTTTATTCTAAACCTTGCATTGAAAATGAGTTGTAAAATTCACCTTTCTGAGTTCCACCTCACCTAGAAGTCTTTTTTTTTTAAATACCAGGAGTTAGATTTAATCACAACTAATTTTAGACTTCTGTGAATGATGTTTCAAGAGCTGCAAGGAAGAAATGAGTAGTTCACCACTATCTGCTCTCTTTCCTCATAATTCTGGCTTAAGACAAAAACACCAAGTCATTTTCTGGTAGATCAGTCAATTGAAGTGGGCAACTCCAGCAGGTATTTCACTCTACACTAAGATAGCATTGGAGACGACAGGAGCTCCAGAGCTTCAGACTGGTCAGCCAACATGCAAACACCTGAAGCTGTATTAAATGAATCCCACCCAGACAGTCTTCTTTCCCTGACTCAGAGAAACAAAAGGAGCATTGTTTTCTAGATCACAATTACAGTCACTCAAAATCAAAGGAATGTAAGAAGGAAGACATATAAAATGCCAATATTATAATTCAATCTAACCTAATGAAATGAACTTATTTTACACAAATCATGGCAGGCCCAACACATCCTGCTCAGCCACACAAAATCCTGTTAGAGACAGAAACTGATACGATAAAAAATTTGATACCTATTATATATGCACTGTTACTAGCAATCCCTCCAAACACAACCCAACAAGATCAACTCACTGGATCTGAAACAAGTTGCATAGGGAACCATTTTCAATGAAGCCTCTCTGTTACCCAGGACATTAAAATTAACTCCCCCTTAGTTTCCAGACTCTGAAATGCCTCCTAAAACTACACAGCGAAGTAATATGTTCATGTATCAATTCACCTGCTACTCCTCTGTTTTACTGGAGCAGTTTGAACAGTGTGAGAAGGAAGACCCAGAGCCTTCTGCTCCCACAGCAGATAGTGAGACCATGAAGTAATTTCCATTTGCATCTGTGTATCCAAACACACTTTGGAGTTGCTGCACAGCTACTCAGTGTTTCAACACCAACTTTGGAGAAGACAGACATATAAAAAGCCAGTCAGCTGTAAGTTCAAACTGCTACCAGGAGCTAATGCACAGATTGTCTGGAAGTTGGATACTGCCCATCTCTACTACAAAGAGCCATTTTTTAAAACCTGGAATTAGGGAAATTTATCCATCTCCCTAATAATCTTTATCTTTTATATGCAGGAGTGTCCCTCTGACAATCAGTCCTAACTTGCAAAGTTTCATAATCACCCTCATTCTACATTGAAGGCAAAGGTACCAGCAGGTATGCTGCAGAGTATCATAGATATTTTGCCTACAGTTTAGCTACCTACAACATTCTCGAGCCCAAAAGTCTTCAAATAGTCTACAACTTTTATTTGAAAGCAACACCTAATTATTTATATGCAACATAAATGAGTATATGGATCAGTGATTAGGAAGAAATTAGCCATTTAGAAACATTGTTTGAATGCATTTCTAAAATGTAAAATATTTTCTCCTGTCCTATCTCGTTCTGAAGTATGCTGAATTGCATCCCAAAGGGGTGTGTGATGCTATTACTCATCCCTAATTTTAAACACTAGACAAAAAAATCTAAAATTAAAATGCTGCTTATGATATTAACACATGGTATAAAACTGAAAATGAATAAAAGCAAATCTTGCAAGTCAGCATCTGGCCCATGAGCATGAATGTCAAGCAGAGGCAGAATAAATCACAACTATTACCCAACAACAGATGGCCTTGGCTTGGGCCAAGATTTGCACTTAGACGAGATGACAATTTAAATAGACGATGCAGACTTGAGACTGCTGGCAGAATGACTGGAAAAATATCAGCCTGGAAAGACAGCATTTCAAACAAGACCCTAGCTTCAGCATTCTCATTTTGCTTTTGATCATCCCTACAGTTCAGTGATATTGAAGCCAGATGAGATGGACAGATAGATAAATATAGATATAGATACTAAAAATCCAGCCACAAATGCATTACCTTAATTTAATAAGTTGGGTTACAGAAACACATTTTTTCCTGGGGACAAAGTCTGAAGCTGTTACTTGTTAAACTTCTGATTAATAATCACATTTATTAAGTCCATGCCACCACAAAACATTCAGGACGCTATATTAGTATAATATAATTAACCAGAGTTGTAAACACTCAGAAATTAGGTGCCCCTATAGAATGAATTTCCTCACTGAATCTTTTTACTCTGCTGGCTAATTCAGTGCCTGCTGATCTGCTTCTGGACTCAACAACACATGGAACTGCAATAAAGATTTTAAAGCTTCTTACACAAGATCAGTGTTGTCAAGGCTGTAACAGGGATTAAGCTTTGGAGCCTCAAGTATCTCTAACCCCCAAAGTCAACTGGCAATGGAAACCCTGTTCCACTGTGCTAGAATATTCCAAAACTGGCTGCTCCTGCAGCTTTAGCCTGAGCCTCATGACATGTGGTTTGGTTCTCAAAGTCCCCACTACCTAGATGCATGAAAACTTGAGAGCATCTTAGCTTTCATTTAAAAAAAATAAAATAATTGTTTCTAACTCTCATAGATAAAGGACATAAAGAAAACCTCATCACTGCTTATCATGAAGTTTCATTAAACAGAGAGAAAACACGCTAGTCAAGGGTCTGTTTGATTTTTTTTCTTTTTTAAACTATCATCATTTCATAAGCTGGACTCCTGGCTTTTAAATTATTAGAATTGGCAATATTGCTAGTTTTGGCTTTTGCAATGCATGTCCCATCAGCAACACTGCACGCAGAAACAGACGCCTCCCTGGGGAGCAGTATGCCACCTCAATGTAGAGAACCTGCGGAGCTCCTCCTCCATTTCTGTGTGTTTGAAAGAAACACGAAGGAATTAATTCTTGCAGCATGCTCATGATGGAGGAAAATATTACAAGTGCTATGGGGAATGTCTAGAGGAGATGTGCCTGCATTTGAGGGATACCCGAGTGACACGGGACACAAAGGAACGGATTTCCAAACCCGCCAAGGCTGTGTGCTCTCAGCATGAGCTGTCTTTCCTCTTATCCCTGAGGTTACTTATCCGTCAAATCAATTCCCCTAGATTTTTCTTACCTTCTTAGCTGCTGTGCTTAGGTACAGATAAGTATTTTTCAAAAGCCTTTTCTAGTGTCTTGAGCAAAAGCATTACCTACTAGAAAATAATTAATGTAACTCGATTTAAATGTGCTTTGTTACAGTGTATTTAGCACATCTGCCTATGTAAACACTGTTTGTCATGCTACTGAAGGGCAAGCCATGCCTCTGACCCTTCCCAGTGGTTTGGAGCATGTACCTGCAAAGTACAGATGTGATCCATGTGGGAGCCACGGCTCCACTCCTGCAAGACAGGCCCTATCTCTCTTCTCACAAAGACTTCGTCAAGATGTCTGAATGAGCCCCGCTCTTCGTTAAGAGATCCATCTATGACAAACTAAGGATAATCTTTTCGAAAACAAGTGACATTTGTTACTTTACAGGAATAAAAGCTCCAAGGAGACTGGATTAAAATACCAAAGGAAAACCTTAATGTGCTGTTCTCGTAATTTGCCTTGATGAGGAGATTTGATCTTTACCATTGCCTTGGAGACCCGCTATGTGCTAGGATATTGCAGCTAACAAAGACAGTTGCCAGAGCAGAGCGGGCAAATGGAGCCAGGCGCCTCGGCATGCCAAAGGGTACTCTGTCCAGCAGGCAGCTTCAGAAGACTTCTTACAGTAAACAAACACTGCAGCTGGGCATTTCTTCATCTCTGTTTATGACTAAGAGGTCTCCCAGGGAATCGTGCCTCAATCTCTTCCAGCCTGAATCTTCAGGCTGTGATTCTAGGACCGCATTACAACCACTGCCGATACAGGCTGAGGAGCCTCCCACATCCCAATGAAGTGCTGGCGGCTTCCCAAAGCTGCCGGGGGTACTATTTTTCTTTAACAGCACCACTTTTGATAGTGTTCAACACGTCCTGACAGCTTAAAAACCTACCTATTAACTATCCGACCACACCTAGTAATCTCAAGATGAAGCAGAGAGAAAGCAAGTGTTTTTTTGACCATAAAATATTGTGCATCAAATCCATGTATTGTCTTTCAAACCTATTTTTTCTGAACATCTTTAGGGATTTCAGGTCAATGAGATGACACTGGACCTTCTTTAGAAGTATGCTTTTGGCCATACAAAGAATGTGAAACAAAAATGTGCTTTCACAGGCCCAAAAAGCTGCATGCAACTTCAGAGACTGCCCTGTACGGGTCCTCTGAGGAGCTGGACTTTTTAAAACCCTGGGCTGACAGAGCCAATGAGCCAGCTTTTCTTTCATAAAGCACAGATTTCACACTTTTTGAAAATTTCAAAACAATTGTTTCAGGCTGTCTGGCTGTTGCCAGAGATGTGATGTTTCTGTCCTGGTCTCCTATACAGGCCACCGAACCTGCACTGAGCAGCATCGCAGCCTTTGGCATGCGACTCCTAATCGGGAAATGGTACCTGTGAAGCTGGAACTTCATTCTCAGGACAGCCAGGGCTGAACTTCGGCAGCTCCCTGGACACAAAAGGAGGCTGCTCTTCAGGGAAGAGAACTTACTGCAATGCACTCATGGCCTAGGGGCTGATTCTCATTTACCCCAGCAGTTCCCGACACTGCAAAGCACATAGCACAGATCATGGTGTAAATGAGAATCAGGTCTTGGCATATCTGTTTCTGGTTTCCTCTGTCAGTTCGAAGAGGACGTGTATGAAAGTTTACAAATTTGTAGAGGAAATGGCTGTATAATTTCACTATTGATTCAGTTGGGTGATGGCAACCATACGGTGTCCTGAGGATACACCACACTGGACACACCACTGGTCCATCTGAAAATGCCAGAAGTTCCTGCAACATTGCATTCGCTATCAGTGGACATTAAACAGGGCAGTAACTATAGAGGGGAGGGTGTCTCTGAAACTACAGCTATCCTACCATTTCAGTCTGACCCTTGTATCTGAAAAGCATGGGGGTGGTTTTAAGAGCAGAAAAAAGAGAGGAAACCAGCTAAAACCTCTACACAAACTGTGACTCATAGCCACAATACTTGCTCATTATACCATGAACTGTAAAGCTGCCTTGTTTTTAAAGTTGATGTGCCTTTTTTTCTTTCTTTCTTTTTTTTAAAGGTAGACCTTATAAATCCAAGTAGATTTACTCACCCCATCATGGATCCTTACAGGGAATCCATGACATGCAAAGATGAGCACGGGAGTGAGTGAAAGATGGGATAATGACTGCAAGGAATCAACAGAAAACCCGCAATAAAAATTCACAAGGTCTCAGCCTCTCCGCACCGGCTCTTGACAGCGGACCCTAGGAGGCCCCAGTAGCTTTACTACTTTGGGTTTAACAATAACCATTTAACTTAATTTGAAAGGGTACCAGTTCTGCATATATTAAACTTGAGGTTAGCTAGCATATATTAACACAGTTTGATTTTGCAGCATACTGAAGAAGAGAGTTTGTAATCGAGAATTCAAGTTGCAATCCCTAATCACAGAATTTAATTACTTTTCTAAGTTTCAAGCCTATTTTGGGGGCGGGGCGGGGGACACACACAGGGCAAACTGGCCCACAACTGGAAAGCTCCCAGAAGTGGTGGGAATAGAGCTTCTTCTTCTGCTTTTATTTTTGCTAAAAGTGCTCCTATTCACACTGATGCTGTTCCGATCCCAGTGTTTCTGTGCACAGGTGGTTTTTACAGCCTATACTTTGCACGCAGCAATGAAGTGACGAGATACACTTTTTATTTAAGCGTTTTACCAGAAACAGCTCAATCCCACGGTCAATAAAATGTCCTGTAGTGTAAGATTACATCTTTCTGACATTCCCAGACAAATTTTTGTAAATAAGACCTAACTGCACTCTGGAACACTTTCTGGTCACTGTCCCTGCAGAAGAGGGAGTTGCTATCCAGTTTAGTTCCTACATGAGAGACCTTTTAATGAAGAAGTCTTTAGTACCTTTTACTGTCAACTGTGCTACTGCCAGATGGGATACGGCCTGGGCTCCAAAACTAAACTAACTGGAAAGCACCTCACTGTGAGTCAGAGCGCCTTGTGAAAATCCCAGAGACCTCAGAGAAATGGAAAATTCACTCTGTCACAAGGCTCCTCTGGAGGAGTTTCCTCCATTCTCTTCAATGGCAGCACTGCAGCATGTCTACAAGCAGGGCTCAGCTTTGGAGATCAGCACTAAGCATTTTCTCAGTGTAAAGGAGAACCAGTGGCAAACAACAAGACCTGGATTAAGAACTAAAAAAGTTATGGAGACTACTAAAGATATGGAGACCTGCCGTGAACCGTCCCCTCTTTGCAGTTCACAAATTGAGAAAGCAAACATAAGTAAAGCAAGAATTACTACTTTGTTTTGGCCCTTCTCCTTTTGTATTGAACTAATGTTACGTTACCTTAAAGGTTCCAAAAGGAACCTAAAAAACAAAGGCTAAATTAAAGTGACCTAATTTAGATTTTTAAATGGGATGCAAGTATCTCAGGCTTAGACGTTTATTAAGATCATCTCTCCAGTACCTCGTGACTCCCAAAAGATCCAAGACATAACAGCAGTCACCGATATGATTCTATTTTAGAACAAAAAAATCTCTCCAGGTGTAAAAGCAGAGGACCCAGTTTCACAATGACTTGAGGCAAATTAAGCTTTCCTGCTGCTGAAGCTGTTACCGATTTCTTCTTCCTGCCCGTCCTGGGCTGGGCATTCC
>NW_009225483.1:29132-53531 GCF_000690835.1 Fulmarus glacialis
CTGATGCTGTCCTCCTCTGACTCCAAGGAAAGCCAACTCATCTTGCTAAGATGGAAACAAGCAGTGTGTACAGATATGACACTTTCCTGAACTGTCTTCCAGCCACCAACCATTTTCAATTACTGTTTTAGGGATTTTCTAACACAGATGTGACTTCTATATATTTAGCAGCTATTAACAGATTTCTCGTCCATGAACTTTCCCAGTCCTCCCTCGAATACAGGTAAACTTATAGCATCTATAATGCATTTTGGCAAGAAGTTCCACAAGTCTACTTCTATTGTATGAACAACTTCCTTTCCTCAGTTTGAACCGCTGTCCCCCTAGCTTAATTTGCTGCCCTTTGTTTCATTTGGTATCCTACTCCGTTCCCTCTAGGTAGAAGATCAAGGTTATAATTGAGAAAGCAAGAATAAAAATGCAAGAGAATCTTCCTACTCCATCAAGGTTTGAGAAGACCAACACAACAACTTCCTAATACACAACAGACACACAATAATGCAAAGTATTACTTAGATGCACCAAAGGCAGCTGTAAAGCAGATGTCATATAAAGGTGGAAAAAATTGGTATAATATTCAGTTTTTCTGTTTTCATGGTTTATAATCCCTTTATTCAACTTCCAAGGCCAAAGAGGAGGAATTATGCCTTAAGATAACACTGAAATATGCTGGTAATTAGGTATCTATTAGTCAAACAGTAGAATCTACCCAGTGGCCTCTGAGAAAGAATCCTGTCTCCCTTCAGGAATCAGAATATAAGCACACTTCCAGATGACAGGCCTGCTAACCCTCCATCCTACTGAAACATCTATCTTCATCCTGTTAACAAAATGACCAGCTATTCTCAAGCTCCCCATTCCTCTGCAAATCCCTCATTCTGGAATGACCCAAAATGAACCTGCCTCATTTCCATCCGACCTTTTTGAATCTCACTTTTGACTTGCAACACATCCTAAATAAGAGGCACTAAATACCATTAGCCTTCCCCTGTGAATAGCGAATACTCCAGGAAATCACAGTTAGCAGAAGCTTGCATGTACATACGTTAATTAGGCACACCATGAGGCACAGCAAAGCCAGTCTGACTGCAGTGGAGAGTGACACATGAAGGCACCCCATTTGGACTTTATTTCTATCACAAACTTATTCTTCCCTGTAGTTTTCTCTTTTTTCCTTTGTATAGGAAAGAAAAAGAAAGGCTATGCGAACAAGGAGGGCACAGGACAGAGACTGGACAGAAATCCAGCCAATTAAACTTGTCTGCAGAACTGCTTTGCAAGGCCTGAAAGTAAAGAACAATGCATGCATTTGCTATGATGTAATTTTGGTTTGGCAGCAGATTAAAAAAAAATTCCTAAACACGAAGTAAGAGGATGTGAAGAACAGAATTCTATGTTTAAGTAAACAGTTTTGGTTAAAATTGTATAGGAATATTTTTAAGGACTTGAAAACACTTTGATAATTTGTGTGTGTGTTATTTGTGGAAATTAGTTTAATTTCAAGATAAACTGGAAAAGATATGTGTATGTGAATAGTTGACTCAGTTCTGCGCTTCTGTGAAGACAAAAAAAAATCCCAGCTGGTACTGGTGGAAAAGTTCCTCCTATTATGTTTGATAAGGATCAGATTTTCTTCTACAGGCTCTCTCAAACAAATGAGCATCATAAAATTTAAAAAAGTTTGCTCCAAATTATTTGAAAATGATGTTTCTCTGCCATTTTCTGTCCTTCCCATGGGCTATATAAGCACAGAAATGCAGTTCATCTGTAACTCCCAGTTGAGTCTGTCAATTATCTTTGTAGATTTTACAAAGTTGTAAGACCCAAAAGGAATTAATTGTTTTATTACTACTACCCATAAAAAGAAATTCCCCTCCTTCTCTAATTCACTGCAGCAGAGCTCTGCTTTTGCATAGCATCTGCAGGGTATTAGTTTTGCAACTGCAATCTGTAATTGCAAAAACATGTAATTTAGGTAGGGCATGTGAATAAGGTCCAGGAAAACCAAAAAGGATATAATCCAGATTCTTTGCTTCTCAGCAAAAGAGAAAAAACGTTAACCCAAAGTTTCTATATTTGCTTGCAAGACCTCAGGTCTTCTACATAAGACAAATCCTGGATTCCCAGAATTATGCCCAACTGGCAACTCTGCCCCAAAAGAGCACACACAACACAAACTGGAGTGGGGAATGTTACTACCAACAAACACCTTTTTTCCCGCTGTTCTGCCTTTGCAGCCCTGCCACATAAGCAGAGAGACAACCCATGAACAAAAATGATGTGGTTTCATGGGCACGCTCCTTGGATCCAGTATCATGAGATGGACTACACTGTAAATCCTTATTTCTTCTAGATCAGATTCCCCATGAAACAGAAGCTGGATGGGTAAAAAGAAATTTATGTCAGGCTTTCTCTGAATGCTGGATCAACATAACACTGCGGTCCAAAATCCATTTGCTAATGAGGCTGTGCTCTGCTTTCTCTTCCGTCTGAGTTCAAAGGACAGTGAAATACTAGAACACTTTGATCTCACGTTGTGGCGAGATCTCCATCCTTAGAGGTTTTCAGAGCCTACTTGACAATGCCACGGCCAACCTCAGGCAGTGTCGGCAATGGCCTTCCTTCACACAGGAGGCTGGACCAGAGGGCTCTTCTAACCACCACTTCTAAGATCCATAAGGACCTTGTCTCAAATTTGAAGGGTCTGTCAAGACCATGCTTCTACCTTACCCTTTCCCTGTCTTACTAACTTGCAGGCCACTCATGAAAAGACCATATGAGAAAGATGTTGGTTGATAGCAATCAGGGCTACATACACATGCAAAATGTTTAGGAATAGCTACAGAAGTCCATGAAAGGCCACACAGTCTGTGACTGAACACTGTTCTGACAAAACAATTTCCTTTCAAAGCAGAAGAAAGCATCCTTTTTCATGGAGCAAAAATGCCCACATGTGCAGATAGTCAGGAACGCAAGAGAACTTTACAATCCTAACCAGAAATAACTATCAAGTAGAGTCCAGACTTTAACCTTTTTTAGATCAAGGCAATTAATTTGATCACCATGTGTTCAATCCTACAACACATGGCACAAAATCCAGCTCTGGTTACTGTCTTCTTGCCTTCTGCAGCAACAGAAATAATTTATTTAAATTTCCCATTGAATCTCCACACTACGTAAGATAGCTGCAAGGTAAGAAATAGATCACCTGCAGTTGTCAGTGCAACAAACCCATCATCTTTGATGGCTCAGCCAAAGAGCCAAACAGCCAGAATTTGAACACATATGCAGGACTTGGTCTGAAGGGCAACTTTTAGAAAATGGATCCGAAAGATGTTCTCATGAAAAGAACAATTATATCTATTACTGGTGCACAGGTGACTATACATTTAAAGTTTTGGACAAAAGTACTGCCAGACTGCAACAGTCCATTTTACAGAAGCCGCTAATTATTCTAAAAAGTATGCACCCAGTCCATCATATTGTACAAAAGGACCAAACTGTTCACTAGGCCAAGTACTGAACGTGAGCAGATGCATTCTTGAGCTGAACACCCAGCATGGGATTTATCTTTAAAAATATTTCAGTGTCTGCAAAAAGAATATACATGTCCTTTGCAGCCAGGATATCAGGTACTGGATTCAAATCTGGTTTAAGGGAATTAAATTACATTTGGCCAACAGCAACTTACATCTCACAGTCACTGTGACTTTCTCCCTTTTCCTGATCCATCTGCTGATCTGTGATTGTTGCTAACTTGCTGGCAATATTAATATAATATAACTGGGAGAAGGCAATAATATAACTGGGGAGGATAATGCTTATGGAGAAGGAAACAAAAAAATTGAAAGCAATGAGTGGCAAAAACCAGGAATAGCTTTCAAGGCTAATGACAGGAGAGAATAAAGTAATAGTCTGAATTAAATTCTAGGCCAAAATCATTGTTAAATAGATGCAATTAAAGTTATCTAAAAATTACCCCAGTTCTGCAAATTAAACTTTTGCTCTGTTGAAGGTTCCAATCAACAGTGAAACCCAAAGCGCAGTAGCAGAGGGTGCTCCTCTCTATTCTCCCTGCTGGGACAGCCACAGCTTGCTGCTGTTTGCCCTTGCCTGCCCAAGAGCAGACAGTGGCAGCCTGATTCTAATCTGCAGCCAGAGAGATGCTACTTCTGAGAGAGCAGATGTACAGGAAATTAGAAGCAACAAATCTTTCCTAATTGTGGAAGTTGAATCAGCTACAGAGACATACATCAGAAGGACTGGAAAGTCTCTGTTAGAAATACTTGTTATCCCTCAACTTTCTGGAAAAAGCAACTGACCATGAGATAAGTCTCTGGGGACCTCCTCCTGCCCCCCACCCTTTAGCCTCCTACGCTCAAGGTACCTGAATATACCTTTTAACCTCTCGGAGGGTAATTCCTCTTCACTGAGATGGAGGTATCACCTCCCAGCAGTGGCACCAAATGATGTTTTAGGTCACAGGCAGAAAGGTGTTTTATAAATACAGGCAGTACTTTCAGTAAACTGCCTTTGACCTGGTTTTAAAAATTTAGGTCTGATTTGCACTGTCAGTATCTGCTGGGT
Organism: Fulmarus glacialis; assembly: GCF_000690835.1. Classification (NCBI taxonomy): domain Eukaryota; kingdom Metazoa; phylum Chordata; class Aves; order Procellariiformes; family Procellariidae; genus Fulmarus; species Fulmarus glacialis. The sequence continues at coordinate 33,720 of NW_009225483.1, forward strand.
AAAGCGGCTTTCGGAGCATCTCTCTGAGGAACCTAAAGAAATGGGTGCTCTTACTTCTCTACTGATCTATCATTTTCCCTCCTCTGATTTCACTACAGAAAATGGTTTCCTCCTCCTTCCACATTCTGCCAAAGTTGAATAAAAGTGTGCCTTTATATAATTTCCCACAATGCAAATGCAACTGTCAAACCCACAAAAATAAGGCAACATGAGAGATACAGAAAGAAACACAACCAGATAACAAGGAAACAAACGCTCTTCTCAGTCAGCAGCGAGACTGCATTTTTGCTTGAATCCCCTAGATTTACCCAGAGCTCAGCAATGACTTCAGCTCAGACTTGGGTGGGTCTCTGTACGTCTTGGCAGTCGGGACAGGCAGAGTTCCTAGGCCGCCGATGGCTGGACAGTGGTCTGGCACACTTGGGCCAGGGCTGGTGCTCCAAATCCAAGCTGCCTTTTGTTTTTCCCAAAATGTCGGTTCAGAGACAACAAGGTTTTAATATCAAGATGCAGTGGGCTGAATCCAAATTTGACGGCAGCATTTTAATCTGTGCAATGTGTGCTGCATTACAGATGCTTGTTGGAAAGATGTTTCTCATTCTGCAGATCCCAGGACATCTGTATGGCTAAGGATTCATCAACTATTCATAGTTTCTTCTAATTAAAGAGATATTCAATACAATAACGTTAAAGAAGTTGTCACCTCTGTTACTAATAATCTCAGTTAAAACAAGAGAGTATGAAGATGAAGTTTCCTTCCATTTTTTTGCCTGTTGGTTTGCTTAACTCATATTTACCCCAGCCTGATGAGCCTCCTCCTCTTCACATTTGTAGCTAAGTTTCACTTCTAAATCTCAGTTCTGAGTCCAGTTTTGTTGCCAAGCGCCTGCTCTGTTTGAATTTCTAGTATGGCTGAGGAAGGCGTAAATCAGTTCTAGAAACAGACTTCATTTTATAAGGGGAAAAACATCTATAAACATTTAATGTTTTTTCCCCAAAAAAGAAAACCTCAAACAAAAACAAGAAAATAAGCTGATGGAAAATGGTCTTAAAAGGCATAAATAAGTTACATGATTAACTCACACTTGGTGGCAAAAAGGATCTCGGATGCCTGACATTGAGGATTCTTCCTTAATCATCCCCAACCTACCTTACAAAAGTGCACTTCAGAACGGCTGGGCGTATCCTACAGGTGGCTGAGCAATCTGATCCCCGCAGCCACCAGAAACGGGAGGGCTCCTTCTCCCTCCCTCAGCCCTCGCACTCCCTGCCAACCTCTGGCAATTGTCAGACTCTCCTGCGAGTCCCCTGAACTCTTCAGACTGTTTTTCTGCCAACACGATAAAGTGGCTCAAGGACAGATCTGACAAGAGCATGCACAACCAAGGAAACATTGACAACAGGAACTCTCCTTTCTGGTCGTGGTAAACTGTTTAATCGGCTCACTGGCCTTTACCCTAAAAAAATCCTGGAAGCTGCTCATGTAACTAGGAAAGAGAAGAAATCGTGCAATTTTGAACACTGTGAGAGCACAGCATTTTTTGTTTACTACTGTGCTGTGGGAGCTCATACAAGCCATCAAAACTTACAGCGCTATGATGGAGGCTAAGCACTATGCACTTTTCATGTCCAAAATGGCAGTTTCCTTAGAAAAAGCTTTCTCTTGTGACAACAGTTTACTTGGATCCTGGTCTGAAGCCTGACTGATAAAGGATAAACAGGGGTGTAAACTGGTGCGGAAACATCGCACTCCTTGTCCATCTCGTGACTGTGCATGTGAGTAACTGCCTGTCTGCCACAGCAATTGAATTAGCAAGATCACAGGCACCAGATTAGATTAAAGAGAGTGAAAGGTCAGCTTTGGGAAGATAAAAATGTAGAGGGATGCTTGCTTGCATGCATCAAGCAAATGTGCAAAAGACACATCAGGCTATAGCTTTCAGGCTGGGCCTGTCTAGCTTCCTGGAGAGCAATATGTTTTCTTCTATCAGTACTTGCCAACTCTCAACCACATTTAAAACATAATGGCTCAAGCAAATAGAAGCCTTTCATCTCTCCACTTAGCTGCTCACTTAGGGTGAGATTAATTTTTTCCAGCTTTAGCTGTCTGACAGAGTTGTCTAGGCTCCCTTTAAAATCTATAGGAGAGAGGCACCTCCAGAAGGAAATTCAGTCCATGCAATGGTAGGTGTTTGGGATAGGTGGGAAAAATTGAGAGGGGCTTTTCTGCCTCCGTTAACTGGAGAAGGAGCCTTGCGCGGTGCTTGAGAATATGTGGTGCCTGGTAGTCCGTAAAGCAGCAACAGCAGTCTGTGAAATGACTTAAGAAAAAAAACCCAGATGCAAAAAAGTTAAGGAAGAAAAATAGAAGTATTAAAGGAACACTGCAAATCAAGCAAACCTAAGCCAAATTTGGGGAGTGTGGCCAGGGCATTGCGGAAAGTTTTGTCACCTCCTGTTCAGCATTGGTGAGACCATAGCTAGAATACCATGTAAAGTTTTGGGGCCCCTTCTCTTCTCTCAGGCAAAGATGGATGTGAGGAACCTGGAGAGGGGCCAGCAGAAGCTATCAAGATGGTCAGGGCCTGGGGCACATGGTCTGTGAAGAGAGATGAAGAGAGCTGGGCTGGTTCAGTCTGCTGAAGAGGAGATGAGGGGGCTAATCCAGGAGCAACGTACAACTACCTGAAGGGAGTTAGAGACAGCGGAGCCAAACTCCGTAGTGCCGCATGACACACCAAGGTGCCACAGCCACATGCCCTGGTTTGGGATATTCAGATTCTTCCTCTGCCAGACGGTGCAGTCCCACGATGGGTCTGCAGAGGTGGGAGGTCTCCCGATCCTTGGTGGGTCCCAAGACTCAGCTAGGCCAAGCCACAGCTGATCTGATCTAGTGCTGACAATAGTCCAGCTTTGGACTAGAGACCTGTAGAGGTCCCTCCAGCAAACACTCCTATGATTTTGTGAACATTCACAGTTTGAGCGTAATTGTTAGCAGGTGAAAAACAAAATGGCAACACTACACAAGACTCTTAGTGGATTTTCACAAAATACTTTTCATTAAGGATTATTTAGAAACTGGGGTACAGGGAGATGTGATACCAAACAGAAATGAATGGGTGCAGTTCTCTGCCTTTATCTGTGCACATCTCACTTGACATATGCCACTAACTTAAACATCTAGAACTACAATAAATGTTTTTGCCTTCGAGTATTCTAATTATGTACATTTTGCTTGTGAAACAAGAAGTCTCAAGCTAATTTCAACATTTTCTGTCAATATCCTGCAAAGTATGATGCAACCATATCAGAGAACCACAGAAGCCATGTTTTCATAAATGTGGGTTTTAAAAATGAAATGCCCCATTGACAACATTTCACCAAGCCACTGGAGTTTCCAGCTTTTCTAACCATTTCAAAATACAGGGGAATTTCAGGTCAAATGAATCTACTGGAATTCTAATCATAGAATAAAGATATGAAGAATGATGCATTAAGGTTTTTAGAGAAGTACATCAGTGTACTCTTAGACGCTGAGGCTACAAATACTACGGCAAAAGAACTGATCTCACTATGTGGATAGCATCAATTGCATGGGCACTTTTTTAATCATCTGAACTATGCTCCCATATGAACCCTCCCCTCTTTTTCTTACTACTGTAGTGGTTTTAATTCTACACAAAGAGATTGAATGTCTTGGACTCACCACAATTTCTGCAAAATATCAGGGAGGTACTGAGCACCCTGAAGGCACTAACTCCTAATCCTCTCCTCCAACACAGCTGGAGGGCCACTCAGCTTGTCATTAACCAATTTAATATGTGTAGTCTCTATTCTCTCTATTACCCCAGATGATCAATGAAAATACCTAATCAGGCCCTCAACACGAGGGTATACAGAAGGGCAAGAGGCTACTTCATCCTGGTGGATACGCTCCCTTTCATTTCCATTCCCTCTTGCCCTCTGAACTTCTCCTGGCTCTGCAGAGCTACCCCTGACCTGCACAAAGGCAACGTGAACTCCAGGCAGTCCCTGAGCTGCAGATCATTTCCCTCTCTCCCTCTGATCACACAGAAATCTGTTTATAAGCATACCAAAAGCACACACAGCCCTGTAACAACTGCACATGCCATTACTGGGAGGGAAACGCAGAGAAGGAGCACAGCAATGCATCGTTTGACGGGTCAGATTCAATACCGTAATTTCATTACAAGCCAAAGCAGCTGCAGCAAGGCTTTGTCAGGACGTTTTCAAACAGAAAAAGCACTGCAAGCAGATAAAGGTGATTTGTAACAGAATCGGACAAAAGGTGCCATAGCCGAGGTACAGGGTTGTGTGTTTATTTTCCTCCTTTTAATCCAGAGCAGTCTTGTTCTTAGGCCTCTATTTCCTATGAGAATTAAGTTACTGGAAGTGACTTTTATAAGCAAACAGGTAAATTCTTAAATCAACTATCAAGATTTGGAGAGACTACGTAAGCCATAAGGGCTGTCAGTTTTGATCTTCATGAAGAGGTCCTAATCTGCAGGAGGGTAACAGGCGGCGATGGTTATAACTGCCAGGAGAGCAGAGATAGGAGTGCTGTAGGGAATTAAATGTTCATTATTCGAGAACATACAGGACATCAGGTTATTCTCCCTGACAAGGTCTGCAGCCATACTCTCCTGTTTACAGACACGTGTGGGCAAGATAATGAGACTGAAGTACATACACACTTTTTACATGCATTTGTTACATCCTTTTGACAAGTCACATGCTGTGGGTAAAATCCTCATCCTGGTCTGTCATACCAAACCAACACTAACCACCTCTACACTGAAATGGAAATATCCTGTCATGACATTGCAACAGTTTACCCAGCTGGCTTAACACTCCTTTTTTAGCATTTGTAGTATCACTTCTGTGTTTAGCCTGAACCTAAAGAGTTCCTTTCTGCTTTCTCTTATTCTCCTAGAGCCACAATTAACTGCTTTTGTCAAAATTTTACACCAAGAAAACTGCTGCATCTGTCCTTTTTCTCCAAATGACAGCATGTTTATATCCCGTTTCATTTTTGTACACATTTCTCTGTGTTGGCACTTGGGAAACTGAACTTGAGAAGTTAGGAAACTTCTTGCCCAAATTGTATGCAGCACCTTGGTTGCCTGCCGGAGAGTTACAGCTTACAGCTGGTAAGCAAATACCAAACAGATGGTTTAGCAAAAGCAAAGAGAAACCCACAGTGTATTTCCCTGATGTCAAGGAGACACCCTTCTGGAGATCTGGCCCCAGACTACCTGAGACAGCAAAATGGTTCCTTTTCAACCTTGTTTTCCAGTAGTCACCTGCCCAGTGATCACCTACCGAGTTCCTGAACCTGGTGAAAAACTCCAGGTCTGAGCACTCAGGACTGTTCTTAGAAAGGAGGAGAGCTCCGCACAGGTTTCCTGGAAAGGAGATTAAACAAGGGCCTCCCAGATGCTAACAAGTGACTCAACTCGGGAACCTCCACACTGGCCAAGGCTTCAGGGAAGGAACCATCAGTGAGGAACAGCTTGGGAATGTCCACTGCTAGAGTCTCAGAGGAGAGTACTGTTTAATACACAGGAGCCTGGCTGGACTTAGATCAAGAGAAGGCGGCCTGTGTACCTTCCTCGCACAGAGCGAGCTCTCAGTCTGAGCACAGCTTAGACTGTTTTCCTCATATTGGATATCACCCCTCTTTGAGATAGTTGACACTTCAAACCTTATTTTGGATAGTCACGAAACCGAGGAACAATAATAATCACTTATGCAATGCCATGCTTAGTGGAACTTTGCTAGCTGAACTCCAAGGGCAGTAGCCCATGGGATTTAACAGACAGGCCACTTCTACTTAGGACTCTCGTGGTGCACATGCTGTTGGAGTCGCTCACGTGCCCCTCCCGCATAGCCTTGCCTTCTCTTGACGAGAACTATTTTCTAGTGTCAGAATTAGTCAGAGGCACATTTTAACATTTGCGACCAAAACACAAAGAGGATTTCCTGAACAGTGGTTTCCAGCATGAAAGATCTCTCAGCTTAGCCCAAGATATTCCAAATTCTGAATCACTGACTGAAAGCCAGACAGTTTCCATCAACTATGCTGGCAAAACTGGAGTTTATCCAACTACACGGTGAGGAGCAAGCCATACCAGGCACGAAGCAAAATGATCTCATTCTCAGAGCCATCTCTCCGCTTTAACTATCAGAAACAAAAGTCCACCCTACTGGGAGCTGGTATGAAAATACATTTTAAAAGAATTAAGTGGTGAGAAGCTGCTATGGACACAGGTAGAACACACCTACATAGGACTCTCTAAAAGAGTGTTTGGCCATAGAGCATGCAACAGACCCATCCCGATACTGTAATAAAACACAGTGAAGAAAAAAAGACTGCATCGTGGGGAAAAAGCCCTACTGCTTTCTAGGATTCATAGAAAGAAGATTTAGGTGCCAAAGAGTCTCCTAACATGTCTTAGCCCTTTATGAGAAGCAAATGAATTTCTGCAGCTACTACTTTGTCTTTCCATTAGCCATTCTGGTAGATAGGCCACAAGCAACCATGAGTTCCATGCTCAAACAGTTTTAAAGCCAGTTTAAAGACAAAAATGTACAGTTAATTTTATCACACTTCTTGTCCTGGAAGCCACAAGTGTTCTGTTTGGTCCACTGGGAGGTGATGATAATCTGTACACACTCATAATAGCACGTGGGCTCTACTTCATAAAAATAAGCTTTGTGTTCTGTCCAGTTAAAAACCTGGCAAAAGGATTAACTCAAACTGGAAGCAAATAACTTAATCTGACCAGAATTAACTCTAAAAGTGTGCCTTTAAAAGGTAGGATTGCTATTGTGGACACAAACACTACTTAATGAAATCAAGAACATCTCAATTCTGCACATTTTACTTTTATAAAGACTCTGTCTAGGGCTGTCAGCTATAAACACTGAAAATGAACAGAAAAAAAATCAGTAGTCTGAAGCTGTGAAAGTGTGAAGTCCAACTAAGAAAATAAGCATAGGTATTTTCAAAGTGCTCTCCGCGTATACTATCGTTCAAGACAGATGAAGTATCATGAAGGTCATTTTTTCACGCAGAAGCTCATTCCTACCAAACACAAGTCAATGCCTTACTGGCTACTGCAGCTCCAGAGTTGAACGTATCATTTATGTCTTTATACAGTTAGGGCTCAGTCAGCATCGATTCCATAATTAAATACTGCATAGTATTAATAATTTAATCATAAGCAAGAGCCCATCATTCCCTTCTGGGAACTGTTCAGAATAATCAGAGCCAAATTTTCTTCAATGAATACCATGCTATCACTAAAGAAAAAAGCATTATTATCTGGCATTATTAAAGTATTATTAATGCATTATTAAACTTGGGTTATTTCCTGAAGGAAAGGAACGGCTTCAGAGCTGCATTTCCTTTGCCTTCTCTAACTGAATGCACATTATTTGTTCGTGGATAAACTTGTGTTCCTGCTCACTTTGTTGTCAGCAACTGTCTGTTCTCTATTCTTAATAAGTGAGGTACTGCTGTCTTGTCCTTTACTGAGACAATTCCCACTTTATAATCATATCTTCCTCCCGCACTTCCCAATTATACTTCTCTAGCTTATGTCCACACCAATTTCATAAGCAGTGGGTCTTTTACAGAGGCTTTCCAAAACCAACAATCTTCCTCTATTTCTTGCCCACAACTCTTTGTGTGTAAAGCATGCAGCACATTTTAAATACATGTATACTATTACTGGTCACGTCTGTCTGCAACCAGTTTGGGTTTTGGAGACATTTTTTGCAGTATGTTTTATTTTCACTATAATTATCTCAGTGTATGTTGTCCTTCCAAATACTAGTTTAAAAATAACAAAGTATTAGTTAGGCCTGGGACATATAAGGCTGAAAGAAGTTCAGTGACGGCATTAATATGATTCATGAAGTTCCAGCAACCATACAGAAGACAAACGAATCAAGACTATACACACAAAACTCAAGAGTATCTTTTGCTTCATGCCAGACATATTCGAGTGACTTTTCTGTCTCTGCTTATATATCTGTCCTTAACACCACATTCATTCTCAATTTTATTTGGAAGACATTAGGATTCAAAGGGACCCAAGGAGATAAAAATCAAAGTGACTAAGACTTTGCTTCCAAAATGTCTTGGAGAGCTAGGAACAGAACAGACATTTCCAAATGAAACAAAACCCCACTTGATGCAACAGGCATTACCTCCCTTCTCAGAAACGCATTTTGCATTTTTGTTCTGGTCCTTCCTAACCGCTGTTTGCATCTGGCTGAGCCAAACAGCTGCTGCCCAGAAGAGGCTACGCTGCAGCTGGTACTTGCTGGCTGCTCCTCTTTGGCTTCCACCCACTACACATCCAAGGTGTCACATTGCCTGGTTCCTTCTCTTCTTTCTTCGCTCAGCCTGCTTGCTCTCTGCAACATACACGTAGCCTTTTGCTGCTTCACTCTTGAAAGTACGTTCTCACACAGGAACACAACTTCTAGGTGTTGCAGAGTAACAACAGTGAGAAATAACGAAGCCATCAGAGGTTTTGCTGGAAAATATTGTAAGGCGTTGATAGAAATGATTTTTAAGGAATTGCTGGCCTTTAGCTGCAAACCTAAAAAATCTTATTTTGAGCTTCCTGTTACTTAAACTTGGAGTTGTCTTGTTCTCACACGCATGTACTTCGATAATCCTAGGATTGAGGTAAGGCCATTTGTGCTCTGTAGACCAACACACATTTTTAGACTTAATTTTAGATTATTAGATTTCTCTCTGGAGGTTTTTAGACTGAGCTCTAAGATGCTACCAAAAGCAGTATCTTCCCCAGCTGAGTATCCAGAAGACCACAGAGAACCTTTCTCCCCACCTCCTTTGATAGTCCCTGCTATCCCACCTACCAGAAATATTCCACACCAGGAAGGATGACAGTTTAAGAAAGACCAAAAAGAAAGCTTGCTTCACTGTTTTCGTAGGGACACCAGGGCTTTGGGAGGAGAAAGTTCTCTCTGACATGGAAAGAATCCACAGTTTAGCCAGAAAAGAGGGAATTTGTAACAAAGAATGCAGCAGGCCAGACTTCATTTTCACTAGCGACACTTAGATGGAAACAGGAGGTTTTCACAATGGATTTTCAAATCTGAAAGTCAAATGCAGCCATAATTTGACAGAGGCTGGCTCGCTGAGCTTCAGAGCATGATGAAGCACAATCACACACACTGTCTGCCTTCACAAATTTTCCCAGGGAGGCAAGAGTTGGCCTCACAGGGAAGACAGGCTAAAGGGTGACCTCTGCTTTGAGAAGGACAGGCAATTTTATCATGGATACTATGTCCTTACCCTCAATTATTCTCAACATCTGTATACAATATAGGACAAGATCTTAAAATCCTAGGATCCTGGGATAAAGTAGTTTTTTCCTCCCAATAGCTAAGGTCAGGTTCCCCAAGGAGAAAGGGGAGTTTGTAAAATCTTTCGAAAATCTGCGTGTTAACTTGTAGCAGTTGCAAACCCACAGACGCAAACATATAAATTAGCTATTAGTGTCTTTAGGAGGAGCAGGATTATGTGAGTCTAATCATTGCATTTTATCTGAATGGAAGACCAAATTATAAATCCCAGCCTACGGAAATCCACAAACAAAGTCAACAGCAGAAAACTTCATGTTCAGTAAAAACCACCCATTGTCAAGTGTAACAAAATAGGAGAAAAGTATACATTAGGACTGAATTTCTGGCTATGAAACATCATCTGAAGCCAACTTCTTATAATGCAGTTTTGCCTGCAGGATGCAGATGGCATCAAGAGTGCAGTGAATTGGAACCTGCCTCACTCATGCTCGCCGAATAAATTCAAACTATTGCCAGAACTATATGTGCAGCACAGCAAACTACTGCTACACAAGAATGTCAAAGCCAGGCATTATAATCTTTTGCTGCCTTAAAGTAATATATCATCTCAAATACAATTAACACAGCACAGGCTTATTACCAAAAAAAGCAAAACACAACTTAGATATTTTTATTCCTAGCACATTAAGCGTTCACATAAAGAAAGAACAAAAGTTCTGATTTAAATTTGGCTTAATCACTTCAGTGAAAATTTGTTTGCAGAACTTGAGAAATCCTTAAATGCTCGTTGCAGATGTTGGCTTGTAGGACCAGAAATTCACATCCATAATAATACATTTCCCTGCAGCTCTATGGTTTAAGTGCCACAGCACTGAAGCAGAAATTTACAAAGTGAAATTCTGGTCCTACTGAAGTTGCTAATGGCTTTGCCATTGATTTCCACAGGGCCAGCATCACTCTCACTCTAACAAATAATAACCAGAATCACCTTTTAATATCTTTTTTTTTACTGCAATATACTGGAAGATATTGTACGTGCACTGCATTAAATATAATTGGCAAACTTTGATATCAGGAGACATTTGTGCTTTGAAACAAATAGAGAAAGCAGTGAGAGGAAATGCTAGTGGCCTTCTAAATTTCCAAGCGAATCAAACTTTAAACCATGCTTTCCTGAAGAACAGTAATTACATTCTTACCCTAAAAAATGTCACTGTCCTTAATAAGCCTGCAGAGATGTCATCAAAGGGTCACTGACAGAGTCTTCCAGGATGGGGAAATCTACTGCTTAATCACTGCAAGTTGTGGGGACTCTGATCCTAACCACACAAGAGTGGAATGATCTGGAGCAGCATTTACAGGCCAAAGTAAATTGGAACAGATTTGTTTTCTCCAATGATTTACTTAATTACCTTTCAAATTAAGCTAGCTATTCAAGTAATTCTAGAAACAATCTCAAGGTCTGAATACTCCATGGCAAAACAGATGTGAGCTCTGAGAGAGAACTGTTTCAGTGCCAGGCTTACAGGAGAACTGCAGCGGCAGTCAGGTGTCTATCTCCCTGCTGACAGAGCAAGCTATATCAACTAACTTGAATTTTGCAGCCGCACTCCACTGGGGTTTTAGAACAGATCAAGCAGACTTGGTATCATAGATGTTAAAGGGCAGAAATCAAAGGTATTGGCAGAGCAACAGACTCACAATTCTGCCTCTCAGACCTGGAAGAAATGGAAGGAAGGTTCAACGCCAGCTGCAGACTCCAATGTGCTGCAGCAGAGCTCAAACTGCCATACCCTTTTCATAGAAGCACGGCAACTTGTTCTCAGTACCTGCTGCACAGACCTCTCAGCTCTGAATGTGCTCCCAAAACCAACCCAAAACAGCCCAACTTAGAGGCAGGCTGCAAAGACGTAGCTTCGGAGTGCTGGAGCATTTGGGGACAGCAGAGGGCCCAGGTGTGAATGTATACTACTGGGAATGCATATCTTGTTACATTGCCAGATGTCAGTTTCTGCAATGCTAAATGAATGCTGAGAACAATAGCTTCCTAAAAGTTAAGCAGCAAGAAAAAATAAAATTAACAAGTTAGCATCTCAAGAAATTAATGGTGACGAGCCCTGCCTAAGAGGGATGTTGGCTGCTGAGGCCTGGCAGAGCTGGGAGACAACACTGCCCCAGTTCAAGAATTCTTTACTCACTGTCAGTTACGTATTTCTTGTTGTTTAAAAATGACATTACAGATTCCCCTGGCAATAGCAGAAAATTAATTTCTCTAGACTCCCAGAGTGAAAGCCCTGCTTCTTGTATGGACTCAGCTGATCCAAATACTACTTTATTTTCCTCTCTCCTTAAAAAAAGGGGAAAAAAATCAAACTCCACCTGTAAATATGCAGACATGCAAGCCTTCCAAGGCAAGGGAAGAAAATAAAGTTGAATAGATCATGAGAAATTCGGTTTTACAGATAGCAAGCATCACCAGAGGATGACACAGTGCATGTGAGCTTTGCTCCCCTACCTTGCACCTTCAGAAGCCCTGGCTGAGTCCTACTATGTAAGAGTGGCATGGGCAGCCCTAGCAAATGCCATTTACTAGAAAATCCAAGGAACTCTGGGCATAGCTCCTCTAGTGCAAGTGAGAACATGTAGAAAACACACAAAAAAATGTGTTACATTTCAGCACATGCTCCCAGGAGAGATTCTGGGTTATATGACACTGCACACAGCAGAAAGCAGAGACATCAGGTGGCAAGGATCTCTGGACATCCATAGTCCCACCTCCCACTCGGAGCAGGACCATCGCCAATACCAGAACCATCCTCTCCCTGGGACCCTTAACTGGATGATTCCTGTTCTTTTGTATATGGCCGATAACAGCTTATTAAGTGCTTGGAAGTGTCTGCATGGCAAACACCCAGAGAGGAGAACAAAACCTATCATCTCTAGGCCTTGCCTTCTACCTTGGACAAATGAACAAGCAAAACGAGTGAACTGTCCTGTAACACTGAGGAGGAAATCGGTCCCCCTCTCTCAGCTCCTAATCATCACTGAAAAGGGAATTCTGGTCCAAAGAAAATGAAGTCAGCAGTCGTCAGGAGAAGGTGAAAGGGCACCTCCCTGGCTGGGGCCCTGCTGATGGCACCCCTCGGGCTGTGCAGGAGTCCTTTCTTCTGCACTCACAAAAGAAACCAAGCAAGTCATTTAAAAGTGCCTGGGGGCAGAGTTTGTCACTAGATCAGGTTTGCCCTGTTAAAATAATAAATGAGGTAATATATAAAACTGCCTTCGATTTGAGGACATTTCATAAAATAGAAATGCCAACAGCTTTGCTACCAAATAAACTTCATAGATGGCTTAAAAAAGTCCCTGCACCTCTCCTTGCAATAGAGCAGAGCCAAGCAGTAGGGATTCCGAGGCATAAGACACACTCTGTTTCCAAGGACAGCTCTGCAAGTCGAAATGAGAGCCGACAACTTCCAGGTCATTAATCCGACAGCGTAAACAGAACCTATGTACCAGTACATGCATTCGGGTGGACTACAGAATGGCTGAAAGTGAAGAACTAAACAAATACTATTCTGCTTTTTGTTCTGAGATTCCAGAAAAACTTTTATAATCAATTCTCCACTCTCTTCTACTCATCCTCAGGATATGCGGAGCCTGGTGCTGGCTATATTTGCTAGCTGAAAGAACAGCAGAACATGCCAAGCGTTTAATAACAAAATTCCAGCCTTGTGACACAACCCAGTAATCCCAAGACTGGAAACTAACCTCATATTTCTACTCAGCATAAACCCTAATCCTAACAAGAGCACCGCTATTTTTATTTGCCTGAACCTTTTCTAAAGACATGTATCTCACAAATTAAGAAAGTTACCATAGACCAGGTCAAACAGGGATGTGTTACCTATGTACATATGGCATCTACAGATTGGTAGAATTACGACAACACAGAAACTGCTAAAACTAGTTATGCTCATCTGTGTGCTCTTACACAGGATTGGTTGTAGCTGGATGAGCTGTTGCAGTAGCAATTACTGGTCCCCCACCACCTTGGGACCCCTCTCAGGACACTCCTATGACGAGGAAACAAATGGGGGAGTTGGCAGGGTCCTAGAAAAACCACGGCTGGGAGTGAGCGTGCATGTAACAATTCTAATCTAGTATCACAACTACAAAATAGAAAGGCAGGAGGCTTAGCAAGCCAAGACCCCATATGCATTATAGATATGTCTAAGGACTCATCAAGACCCCTGCAAAAGCGAGGGAATAAACTCTCCCAATCCCTAGTTGGTGTTTCAAACACTGTTTGCCTTGATCATTTCCATCACCAGAACCCAAGCAGCTTCTCACTACTGCAGCTGTCCTGGCTTCAATACTATTCAGGCTTGCAGTACAGAAAGTGCCATCAAACACCTGGAACTCCATTTTAAAACAGCTTTTACTGTCACTAACTGCATTGCAGATGTGAGGATGTGCCTGACAAAGCTGTAGCACAAGCCTATGCTGTATCCCAGCACAGCAGAACTGCCCATCTGTCTTGACTTACAAGTCACAAAACAGCAGCAAAATTGTGCTACTGCACACAGTCCTGTACAGCTGCAATATGCGACACATAAAATTGCAAATGCAAGTGGTTTAGGGGAAGACAGAAACAGTATTATGTTAAGCTAGCAGAAATAATTTGTGCACAGGGTACATTTATTCCTATACGCAGAAGCACAAAAGGTTTATACACCTACTAAATAAATATCCAGTTAACTATTCCAATTATTGGACTGCTACCATGTGTAAGCGTTAACCACAGGGTTCATGCAATTTTGTACTGTCTTGCCCTGGCACTACAATATTTTCTGCAAAGCTCTCTTTCCATTCCTAACTGTGACGGGCATATTTTGCAAAGACCACGATCTGGCCATATTACTGTAAAGGATATACAGAAGCATCACTGATGAAGAAGCAAATTTAGCTTCAACCTTGGCTAGGTCAACTTTTGTATTACAAGGAAAGACATTCAGTGTTAGAAACACTCTTATGGATACACATAAAAGGCCAGTATTGAACAACTACTACACTTACTCTGCGAAATGACACCACGTAGAACGTATCTTCCCTTCTGCGAATAGCTTCAAAAAAATCTTGATAGCTCCTTGGAGAGGCGTAATACACTTGCAGCTCATTCCCTGAGTTCCTGCTAAAAAAAGGGGCAGGTAATTATTTTAGACAAGAAAGTTAACTTCCGTGAGACAATGACTTTAAAGACCTGCTTTTCAGAAGAACAGCAGCTCTTCATCCATTGAGAGAAGCATAAAGAACATTAAACACAAGTGGAGGCAGTGAAACTACTGGGTATTTTTTGAAAGTTCAAAGTGCTTTAAAGGTCTTCCTGCAGGAAACTTTTCCAAGCTTGATTTTACTCATGCTTTTGAGGCTGGCAAAAACCTGCTTGCTAGCTCAACAGGAAAAAAAAAAAGTTTCAAGTCAACCTAAAGTGTCTGAAAAATTGTGATGACTTCTGAAAATAGATTTTTGCAAATTTTAGAATGAAATGTCATTCTGAAATAAAAAATCAAACCTTTTAATAAGTTTCTAATTTTTTTTACTGCTAAGGATCCAAACCACTCAAATTGAAAGAAGTGCAAGGTTAAGCATAAACAGAACTTCTAATTTACTGTCAAGCGACAACCCCACCTTCTCTCTCACCCATCTTTTTTTTTTTTTTTTTTTTGCATCTCTTTGGTAAACTCAAAGATTTGCTCTTGATTTTCAATTTAGACAGTGGAGCAAAAATAAGATATTCACATAATTCTGGCTTATCTTTTTCACAATCCTCGTCTTACGTATATCAGACATGAGGAAAAGACACTCTGTCTAAACTATTCTAAGCAAAAACACTGGCAAGTCATACAATCATGGTACTTATCCACTGTTTATCTTGGAAAGGTGAGAAATTCCCAGCACGTACTGCTATCATGTATACTTCCTCAATCCCATTCAAAAATAACATATTTAATCAAATTGGAAAGCTGTACTTACACAAACCATTAGCTGGACCTTCAACCAGTCATTTTAATTCTTTCCCACTTTAATAGCATACTGTCTGTTTGCAGTATTTGTGGCAAAGACACTGATCAGGCTATCCCTCCCAAGCTGTCTTCTGCTGACCCAGATTTTAAACTATGGTGGCTGACTTAGATTATTTTGGTATGTTTCTAAAATAAACATAACTATGCACCCAAAACAAGGCACAAATCTATCATCAAGTGATTTTCTTGAGCAGCAGTAATAGTAGACTGTCATTACCTCCTCTCCTACTGCTAATATAGTCCTGTTGCAATCGAAGGACTGCAGCTGCCAAGCCAGTTGCCCTTCAACAGGATTGGGGGTGTAAAACCTGGGGGGATCAAGCAAAGGCAGCTCTACCCTATATATCCTCTTTAGCAGAACTATGCAAGTGAGGAATCAGATCACATCCTTCACACACAGGAAACAAAGATCAGAGCTAATTTGAGCTTGATTACTCATTCATAAAAAAACATAGGCCCACCAAACCACCCCTGAGATTCAGCACTTAAGTTTTACTGTGATAAAAGGCATCACGCCCACGCATTGCTCAGTAAAACACATCCTGAAAACTGAAACAGGTCCCACAGATCCGTTTGCTCGCCCACACTCCAGAAAATACAGCTAGACCTAAAAAACAGCCTTGTATAACTCTAAATCCAGCCATGGGAGAAAGTTGTTCCAAAGCACTTGGAAACCACTGGGCCTTTACAAAGCTCTCTTGGGTCCATGGAACAAGTCTAACACTAGTCCCAAATTCCAAGTAATACCAGTGGATTACTGGTATTACACCATACTTACCTTTGGGCATTTAAGAGTACCCACTGTGAACTGCTCCATGAAAGGAAGGGAGGAACTGAAGATCTGAAAACAGGTGCGAAGCTACCAGTTGTTTTAGTAATACCTTACCATATTACAAGAAAGCATCATATTAAACTGTGTATCCAAAACAGTGGTGCTGAGTCTGGCCATTCATTGGGACATAAATGAGTCTTTTTTGTTTTAAAAGTTCAAAGGACACTCTGTTATGTATCACAGAGCACTAGGATGTTGTCCATATGCTTGTTTTTAGAAGCAACGTGGTTGTGGACACAGTGTTTTATGCACCAAGAACCACAATTTTAATAGTGCAAAATTTAGAAACAGGAAAATAATTGGAGAGTCCCAGTTTGATATCTGGAGCCCTAAAAACACTTGCAAAAACGCTCATCAAAATTACCTCTGAAAAAAGCTAAATAGACTATAGAGAGCTGAGGGGTTTTAATGATTTTCTTGGAAGTCATCTTAATTTTTATCTTCCTCCTCTGCTTTGACTTCACTGCAATACTTTTCAATTAATCAACTTTCTTCTGGAATCCAGGACCAACGTGACAATGTTGGTATCATCAGTGCTACAAAGATAAATCTAGATCCTGCTAATGTCCTCCTGTTGATGGATTCAGGTCACCAACAAGGGTGTTGTAGAAGGTAAAGGTCACTCAACTTCCAGCCACAGCATTGGTATTAAAAATTAAAAGCCTTGACTGTAGACTCCACAAAAAGCCACCTGTATCATTAAAAGCTTCAGGGCCATCTACATTTATGTTACATATCAGGAAATCTACAAGTGGTTAGTTTTTGGTTTTACACATTTGCAGGGACACTGCCAGTGCATTAACAGTTCTCCAAAGGCAATGCCTCAGGGGTAGCATCCATGACAGAACTGAAGAAACAGCATCTTTCCTGTCTTTCCAGGACAGGAGGCACAAGCGTTGCAGGGAAGGACATGGGTTGCTGGCAGGCAAGGCGAACGCGAGCCAGCAGGGCGTCTGGGGGCAACTGCACACTGGGCTGGCATTATGGTCAGGGCCTGGAGCGTAGGATGTTCAAGGAGAGACAGGAGACAGAGGGAACTGGGCTTGTTCAGCCCGGAGAAGAGGCTGAGGGGGCTCTAATTGCAATCCTCAGCTTCTTAATGGGGTTTACAATGGAGATGGAGACAGTCTCTTCTGACAGAGACACACAGTAAACCTGAAGTTAAACCTACTTTGAGTAGGAGGTTGGACTGGAGACCTCCAGAGGTCCTTTACAACCTAAGCTACCCTGTGATTCTATGATTTCATGGAGCATCTAATAGCTGATGGCTCTGGGAGGAACTGGAAGTCTGTTCTATGTTCCTAGCAGTTCCAGGACAGTCACAGCATGCAGCTGCCATGACTCACTGGTCCTGTTCATTTAAACATCATTCATCCAAAAAAAAATCTCACTTCCTTCTGAGCACAGCAGATTATTCCATACAGAGCTGCATGATGTTGCAGAATGTTTCTAATAATCCAGATAATTTTTTTTTTGAGAGTAATGCAAGCATGTATATTAAACTGCCTTATGCTATGAGGCTTATTCATCCAGTCTTCAGTTGAAACAGACATCCTTCATCTGCCTGTAGAACTAAAAAAGCTTTTTCTTTTCTTCTTATTTGTCAAGACATATCAAAATTTGGCAGTCTGGTTTCCATAACATTTGCCTGCAGCTTGCTATTTTCTCCTAGGCTGATCCTGCTTTCAAAGCTGTAATGCAAAGAGAAGGGCCACAGCTGTCTTACTTTCAATGGCAGCATTTCAGGTGTTGTTCTCAACAAAAAGTCCCCTTTATACTCCATTCTGGTCTTATACTCCTCTTTGGCACTACAAAGCAGAGATCCTTTTAAACACCGTCACAGAGAATTCACGAGAGAGAATTTTCATTTCCTTAACCTTTTCTCTCCAGTTCTTCCTGTACCCAGGGAAAAGAGACAGGATAGATATGCGGGAGGGAGTGCAGGGGCAATCAGGAAACTCGGTGTTACTGTGTTCTAATAATCAGCAGGGAAAATCAGGAGATGAAGACAAACCATACAAGTAAGATGTAGTGATACTTTAACTTTTTCAAAATAATTTGGTGCTAGCTATAATAGCTTTAGTGAGATAGTGAGAGAAACCTTTAGAAGATAGTGAGAGAAACCTTTCTCTTACTGGACTCATGGCCCTTTGAAACCTTCTTATAAACTAATGATGTTCCTCCAGATAATCCCAAAATAATTCCCCTTTTTTTTGCCCCTTAAGATTCAAACCTGTTTAGGAAGGGACCCTACAGAGGGAAGTAAAGATTTTCTTAAGACCCCAGAGAGCAGTGCTGTGATACAGGTGTTTCTTTTGAATCATTAGAAGCAGTTATTTACTAAGGGACAGAAACTAGGCCAATAAACGCAGCTAGCACCTGGCTTAAGAATCATGACAACAAGGTGAAAACTGGCATTTTTTACCAGCTGTTCGTGAAAAACTAGGTTATTAAGTAGAAAGCAATAACAAAGCAGTTGGTCTGCCTTACCTGAGGCTGGTGTCTGTGTAAGGCATGGCCATTAGCTGAGAATCTGCCTTCTCACTGAGTGAGCTCTGAAAAAGGGGCAAAACAAAAAGATTACACAACTGAAAACAATAAGCATATTCTTGGTTTGGCACTACATAAAACATGCATCACATCTGTAGCAGAGTGAATATATAATGGGGTGCAGAGGTTAATCAGTGCCCCAAACAATAAATGTACATTTTTTCACTGGTGAAATGTGAATAACTGAAATAGCAACCAGCAATC
Source organism: Fulmarus glacialis (assembly GCF_000690835.1). Lineage (NCBI taxonomy): Eukaryota > Metazoa > Chordata > Aves > Procellariiformes > Procellariidae > Fulmarus > Fulmarus glacialis. The sequence goes on from NW_009225483.1 coordinate 52,758, forward strand.
AAGCTGGAGCCAAGGAAAAAGCAAGTGTTTTAATACAGCCAAATTTAAAGTCACACATTCAAAAACAAAGAAGTGAAGCTGGCACCAAACACAACAGTTGCACATATTGTGTCACCCACGTGCAAAATTTGCTATCACTGATGTCAGATTTGCGGAATTCTTCTGAGGTCACATCCACTTTGTACCTCTGCCAAAATACACTACCACAACACACTTCTGCTGTTTGAAACACTAGAGGCACCCAAACTCACCCTACTTAAATGTTCTACCATTCTCCTTTTGACACCATTGAGAAGAATCTGAAGTTTAATATTCAATAATTTTTCTCTAGAAAAATTTGGTATTTCCCACATTCTTAAGTTCAATTCCTTTTAAGGTTGTTACTAGCTCTTAATCAAGTGAAACACTTTGAAAATTCATGGTCTTAATTTCATCTTCGCTAGCGGTATGCCATGTAGATGAAAAGGATTTTAAAAAATGGGAAATATGAGCACAAATCTCATAATTCTGTAGTCTTACCGAAAACATATCCCTCTAGCAAAAATCTGAAAAAATGAAATAGAAATATTTCAACAAAACCAATCAGCTGTGCCCCTTAACCATGAGCTGGATGAATGTGCTGTAGGTTATATTTCTCTCCATTAACCAACTGTTTATCCTTATCCTTACACAGCCTTACAGAGAAGTCATAAAAGTCATTTTAGAAAACACTGAACATATTTTGATGACTGCTAAAAAAATTAAAAACTTTTAGCCTGAATCCCAGAGCAGGAA
>NW_009225483.1:53562-81208 GCF_000690835.1 Fulmarus glacialis
GACAACGTAATAATCAAACAAACCCAGCAATTTAAAATGGGAAGTGTTGGGTACCCTAATTACATGCACCATTGCTACTTTTGTCTATAATGACAAGTGTAGACAAGTAAGAGAGAATATTTTGTTATGTTCTCTGAAATTATCTTGTCATGCTATGGTATAAACCTGCCTACCTGCATAACCCGTGCTTTCTGCTGTTGGTTATTTGACAGCCTTCTAGATCTTGTTCGTTCCACTTCATGCCTATGAACCCATCCTCGAAGTTCATGATTCAGCCTAGAAAAAGCCACAGCATTAACAGATGTTTCAAAGAACAGTGGCAGAATTTTTTAATTTTAGAAAACGGTTTAACTAGCCACTATAAAGACACTGCAGATTACTACTCTTTTACCTCATGAAAACGTATTTTTAATACCAGAGTAAGAAAATACAATAGCAAGATTAAATTTATAAGGGAATTCATAAGGAAATATCTATAAAGTATTGGGATCATGGATGTTTCAACATAAATCAGATACAGTACTTTCTTTTGCCCAGTGAACAGTAATTCTGAAATTACTGGAAGGACTACTGAAATTTAAAATCAAAAGTTGATCAGTTCAAGACAAAACATTGGTTAAGAAGGCTAAAATACATCAAATTAATTTGAGAGAAAGAATGGACAAAGCAGAATGGAGATAAGGTTAGTGACGCACTCATATCTTTGGAAAAAGTGGGCCTAGGTGTTTTCTAACAGTGAATAAAGCACATCTGCAATGTCAGGTTAAGTTTGTTTGTATCAGAAGCTGAAGAGTAGGAGACCATCTCTCATGTATTTCAAATGGAACAGGCTTTTAGCTGGTCTTGACTTCCATATTATGAGCATTTCTACGTATGAAGTGATTTCTCTTTCAAGCCATGAAAAACCTCCAGGCAATCAGAAAATCGTTATTCGGTCACTGCTACATGATCAGTGTAGCAATAAAAAAAAACTGAGTGAAAATCATTACTAGAAGCATAAAAAGATGACAAAGATCCAAGTCGATCTCCTGTCTCCATGGTAGTAGACATTGGACAGTGCAGACACTTACAGAGGCACTGGTCACATAGTGGATGAACACTATGAATGGACAATAACATCATTCACAGCTATCTGTCCAGTAGCACTTACCCAACATACAATTTATATCTAAAGTCTTAATAAAAGTTTAAATGCTCAGAAAAGGTTGTTTGCTCACCTCAGTGACTCTGTCCGATTAATCAGGGGCTGACAGGGTGGTGGTGGTGGTGAAATATATAACAGTGGTTCTTCCGAGACTATCATCAGTGCTTTGTTATCAGATACAGAATGGTCATACCTGGGAAAAAAAAGAAAAAGACATCAAGAAATCTGTTAAAATAGTTTTTCATGAATCTTTGACCAAATCCAGAGAAAAGCACTACCATCAGCAAACCTACAAAGGTTACAGCTGCTCCTATGGGACTTTTGAAACAGGTGAGTAACAATTTCTATCAAACATCCAATAGTCTCAGTCAATTCCCCAAAGGGGTCTGATAGCACTCAACACAGGGAAGACAGATGAGCATTAGCAGATGTTGGATCTCTTCCCAAACAGGCCAAATATTGAAAGAAAATGAAGCCTGTAAAATATTCCTCATAATATGTAAACTATGAGATCTCTGCAGAGGCAACTTTCCCATTCATTCCAGAGCCGTGCAAGATTTGCTACAGAAATACTAAATTTATTAGCCACTAAAACCATGCAGATGTAAAGACCATGAGCTATATGACAATGCGGCAACCACAAACTATATTACAACTGAGTGGAGAGGATTTACGTCTCCAACAGTCTCCAGAAGCTAGCTTGGCTTTGATAAAAAGTGAAAAAGAGCATGTATTTCAATACAAAAATCCACAGCACTCTCAGCGACAAAGCAAAGACTAATATTCTTTTCTCCTGGGTATCTGTACCTCCTGCGGGATTAACTACTTATCACCAAATACCTACTGTAAGTTCCTCTCTTGATAGGGTATCAATATAACAGCCTTAGTCCTCTTGGTTTTGACAGAGACTTGTAACTCCTAAACCTCAACTTTTTTCTGAAAAATCAGGTATAAAAGCTTATGAAAGCCTTATTCACATTCCCCTCCCTTTCCCAGCTTTCTCTCCATCTTCATGTCTGCTTCTCTTGTTTACTACATCTAGAACAGATAAAGGAGAATATGCAGCAAAGAGCTCACAGCTTGCCAAAAAACAGGGTGAAAGAATGAAAGAACAGGAGGAGGTACAGGCACGAGCATATCCTCCTAAGAGAACCACTCTGCTACTACGTTGCGTAAGTCATGGTCTGAAACGTGCAACATCGGACACAAAGCCCTCACCATGGCTACAGCCTTAAAATGCTCTTGATTTATTGCTTTCTTTCTGCATGGCAAAATACATTAGGGCTTTCTCCACATCTGTGCCTGGCTTTGTTCAACCAGCCAAAACACTCTACTGGAAAGGGACAATCTGATAGGATAAATCTTGTAAGGGGAAAGCATGAGCTGGATTAGCCAGACTTCAATCTGGAGACAATTATATGTTCACTTATGCACCGAATGCTAGAGAGCTAGGAAGCTTGATACAATTAAATAATGGGTAAGCATAAGGATGGACTCAGAGATTTCTAAAAAAGTACAGTGCTAAGTTCAGAGTCTGCTCTTACTCGTGAACCTCCCCAGTCTTCTCTTGAGCAACTATTAAATAAATACTCCAGCTTGAAAAGTAAGAAGAGATAGATAATATGACAAATACCATAACTATGCGAGCTAAACTAAAGATCAGGGAAAAAAGCAGACAGATGAAGAACTGAAGAAGGTCATGAAAATCTCCATGACATACACTTGTTTACACGCTCTCTTCCACCACACTATCCCTCACACCATACAGCATAGCCACGTGTACACTTCTGAAGCTCTATGTATTGGGTAGTCTTGGAGATAAAACATCATATTAATTTGAAAAGCAACCTGGTAAACTTTGTTAAATAATAAAAAAATAAGAGATCAGCTTTCAAAACACTTTGTTTGTCAACACAGTTGTTCTCTAAGAGCAGCAATAACACTGGCCAAAGAGGTCAGCAAATGGAAGGGCAGTGAGGTCTAAAAGCACCATTGCCCTCTGCCACTTAAAATATGTTAAAGGTTTTCATCTCACCTATTACTCTTCTCGGGAATGATGTCCCCAGGTATTTTCTGAGCTGTGCTGGACTCCTGGCTAGCTGAGAACTCCAGAAGATTTCTGGTCCGGTGGCTGGAACTCGCAGTGGAATCAACTCCATTGGGATCCTTTTCGAATACACTGGAAAACATAATAACCATAGCAAAACATATCACTATATAAAGGGTCTGCAAGACACTTTACTGTAAGGTGTTAAATACGCAGGTGGGTAAGTTTCTGGCTGCTGCTATGTTACATGGATAAGGTTCATGTCATATCTAACGTAAAAACATGATTTCTTGTGTCATTATATTACTATCATTCAAAGCATTAGTGGACAGAAAAGCAAGTCTGTTCTCTTCTTCAGTTTTAATTGTTTGAAGGATTTTGATGCTCCGGTTTTCATGTTCCCCCATAAGCTTCACCTGATGAAGCTGAGATCAACCTGTTTGTAACCCAGATCTGCAGGCATAAGAAAATTACCTATATGCAAATCAAAGTACCCCTGAACTTTAACTTTCACCAGACTCAAAGCACAACTGACATAGTTTATATGAATACAATATGTAAGGAAAATATAGCTACCAAATTCCGTGCAGCTGCAAGCCTGGAATATTATGCCAGACATCTAACAAAACTGTACACAAACTTATATGTGTTCAATTCTACTTGGATTTAGAAACATTGGCAGGGCTGACAACCCCATCTACATAGGAGCAGCAGGCCATGGTCCCAGATACCCTGTCATCCTGGTCTGGGCTTGCACTGATTGAAGGATCTTCCCCTGGGGGCTGCTCAGCCAGCCAGCCATGCAGCATAGGAATGTCTGTGCTGCTTTCCATGCAAAGCAAGGTAGCAGCATTTCACATGTGAGCTGGAAAAATGACCAGACAACTGCTATACGAGATCGACTGCATCCTACTTCAGAAGGGTGATTTACAAGTGAGAAAACCTGAAAGCACAAAAGCAATACTTCAAGATAGCCTCTCCAGAGGCTAGCTTTACTCTTTCGTAAACATGGTTGCTTCCTGAAATATGTATGTTTACAAAATCAAGTCCTAACCTTCTTAGCTGACAACAGCAGAGCATCACCAGCAGCAACACAGCAAAAACACAAAAATACAAGACCCCAGCATGCCGATGAGACCTTTACCAAGCATGTTGATCACTGACTACAGAGTACATTTTAATACGTGCCCCACCACTCCTGTGTAGCAGAGCATAAACTCTGCAGGGGAAGATCTCATTTTCCTATTTTTTACATGGCATTACTTTGCAACAGGCAACGAATACAAATGGTAATAACAGAGAAAGGCAAGAACTAGCAAGGAGGGCAGATTAAATACTCCACAACTAGCACGAGGCACACAGACATAGTTGCCTAGCAATCCTCTCTCTTTTGCCAACACATTTGCACACCTGTTAGCCGTAACCCAGGTCTCCCCGTGAGTAACTGTGTCACGTTCTGCAGAACCGCTGGAGCCAGGGCAATCCCAAATCCAAGCTGATGTTGCTTGGACTGCCTCCTCTCCTTCAGGTTTCCAGGCAGCAGCACAGAATCAGGGCAGCACAAATGCTACAGGCTCTGTTTTCACTAGTGACAGTCGGCAGAAAAGTACTTACAGACAGTTTCCTTACTGTATATGTACACTAGCATCCCAATGTCTCATTGCTTCTACTGCATAGCATGGGAAGCTGGACGGTTTATTCACAGTCTCGGACATCAGGCAACACCAGGCTATCCAATTTTACAGAAATAATCTCCACTATCTACTGTATTTTTGGAGATCATGTTACTTCTCTTCCAATGAAAGCATCAGCACAGCTGGCAGCATCTCAAGCCCAGAACCAGAGCTCAAAACTAAGGCTGATGCTTAAAGGGATGCCACATGTTCCTGCTGGAAGTCACTCATCTGTGAAATGTCTCTACCTAATTTGGAGCCGTGACAGCCAGAAGTATACGGAAGTTTATTCATGAAACCAAGAAAATCCATCAGAAGATCTGAAAGTTGTAACTCTTCTGCAAACCGTTTCTCCACAGCCTGAAGCGTATCAGCCATCCAGTGTGTTGATGGACCTACTGGGTCTGGCGTTTTATCCTACCCTACTTCTCTCCTTTCCTGTTCAAAATGACACATTGAACCACAGAAACTTTCCATGTAATTATTTAGTTAAAGCTGACAAAAACCTAATCAGCAGAATTGTAACAAATGCGCATTTTTCCACGATGGTTCTTCCTTCCTATTTGCCTCTTTCTGCAAAGGCGATTCTTGTTATTTCAGGTTCCAGCTTGGCCAGCTGACTAGTTTGAGGTGAAGTGCCACATGCAACACATTGCTACTCCAGTTCACCCTGAACTCTGAACAAAAGTAGAGGAATCCAAACCAAGTCTATCAAGGATAAAGATAAGCACCGGTCTGCAATCACAGCTAATCTTCAGTTTTTGTAATTTAGTTGTTTTAGCTGTACAGCCACTCAAAATCACACACACCTCATTTTATTATATCAGCTTTAATAGAGAGGAAATGTTTATTTTCACTCTTCCCATGCTTAAAACACCTTAATCTTTTCATCAAAATTAAAATTTCACTTTTTGGCAGCAGCTAAGTATGGGATGTTTCAACCTGAAAGAAGATACCTTCAGCAGCAAAAGACAAAGGAGGCGGCGAACAGAGTATGTTTTGCCATCCTTACAGGCATAAACCATGGCTCCCACTTCTGAGAACATGGGCTACCAACTTGAGAACAAAATATGGTATTATTTATGGTATTTATTCCAATGCCCTTTCCTTTATCAGGATTGTTATTTTTCCACAAAATGCTTCTTTTGAAGCAGGGCTAGCAGCAATTTCTGCCTTAAGCTACATGGGCTACATTTGCCTCCCCTTTCCCATTCATTTTTTTAGGACCCTGAAGATGATCAAAAGCTTCCTTCTCAAAGTCTCAAATATGTCTTTAAAAAAAAAAAAAATCCCCTTCCTTGCTCCTTTGGTTTGTGGCAATGACCCAAAACCAACAGAACTTTCATTTTGGGTAAGGAAAAACCCTGCAACTCGAAATACTGCCCTGCTTCCACCTTTTAGTTACTTGGGGAGTTTTGTTAGTTTTTTCCCCATCTGAACAGAAGATGTTGTTGTTCTGTGGTATCATTTCTTCCCCTTCCTTTCTCCCACAAGAGGTCACTTGTGGAGTTTGTCTGTAAATAGGGCTCCATCTTCAGGTAATAGATAGGAGAGGACATGTAGGTCTGTATCCTCTGACTTCTCATTCTCAAAGACCTTTCCTTGCCAAGTGGGTACATGAGGGTATGACACAGGATATCAGACATACTATTCCTTTGACATCTCAAATTGACACAGGGGGGAAAAGCGTGACTTAGGACCAAGGAATCCCTTTAGCAGCTGGGATGAAGGATGGACCTCTCCTGCAGAGCTGCACCTGGAAACACCTGCCCACCTGAGGCATACTGAGCTTTATAAGTGCTAGGCAGAACAGCAAAAATACAAGCTGGAACAGGAAGGGTCTACAGAGCAGATCCCAACACCATGACACTGAAGATGAAGTCAACATTGAGCTCTAGGTAGAAGAGGCTAGAAACAGTGAAAAAGAAAGGTAGATGATCCCATTCAGAGGGAAGAAAGCTTCTGAAAAACAGTATTTTCAGCTAAGATATTAATAGTTGCTTAAAAGAATGTTTTAATATGACAGATGGTAAAAGCATGGATAATTTTTTCATTCTGTTGGGCTACAAGATGAGAATTTGGAAAAGAAAGAGCACTTTGGCATATCTGCCCTGAGCAAATCCTACTATTTGCAGGAATTGAATTACTGCCCCACATTAAAAGTCAAGAAAGACTGAAGCTGAGAAATGGCTTTACTGGATAAGACGACCAGTTAGAAGTTGGAAGCTGGAACCTTTTCTGTTTGGTCACACTTACACACCTGGGCTGCCTACAAAGGCTTTGCAGCCTGCCTTTGGACATCCCAGATACCGTGAGCATTAAAAGGTTTTCACACAGCCACAAACACACTGTCCAAGCTGGCTGAGCTATTGGCTTGTTTAAGATGCAAAACCAGATCCAAGGGAAAAAAGAAAGAACCACTAAATACTTCATGCAGATGTTTGTTCAGAAGTGTAGATAAATTTGATTATAGGAGGGAAAGAAAAGCAATACTCCTGTCATGGTTTCTCCAGGCATTCAATGGCACCTGATATTTTAGCTGTATTTTTACTTCTTTGGTTTGAATGTCAGTTTGATAAATGTGAAAGCAAGTCTTGCCAGGAGCCCGAACTAAATTTCATTTTTACTTCTGGCTGAACAAACCCTGTGCACTTCAAGTTTTGAATACTGACATTTAAGTTGTACAGTAATTTGTAGACGAAAGCCAATAGTGATATCATAACAAAGAGTTTTCTGGGGACAGAACCATCTCTGAGTATGAACTGGGATGTTTCCAACGGGCTAAAGTTGACATTGCAAGGAGACACCAAGTGAGGACCTTGTCTTCTTCCTAACTGATTCCAGACAAGGCTGCCACAGTGCCAAACGCTCTCTGGAAAGTACTTCTCTTTTCTTATTCCCAATGAGGGCACCATCTGCCGACAGCAAGGCACTACTCTCTCTTGCAAGGCTGCTCCAGAGCTACCCTCTGCGAGTGCTGGGCTGGTGAGAGGAGCCCGGCCTCTTTCCTCTGCTGGGAAGGATGAGGAGAGCAACCCAAATTGCAGGGATGACCTCTGTGTTTTTCTTGTGTTTTGCTTTCTTTAAAAAACAATTCACTTTTAATAAAGCTGTTAGAAAAGGAAGAAAGCAAGTATCGACACCCAGAGCATTTATTTTTGCTTAGAAAACTATACACAGTTATTTGGAAGTGGGCTGGCCTTTATTGCCAAAGCTTAGGTAGGCCTGATGCAAGCAGTCTCCACTGCAATGTTCATTCAGGGCAAAAACTTTCTGTATTTTGCTCCCAGCCCGGCAGATGAATGCATGGAGAAAAGGGTAAGTTATCAGTGAGTGCATCTGGCATCCTGCGCAGGCTCTGCAACTGCACCAGCAGCAGCAGGACAAGGCAACTGAGCACAGCGAGGCCAAGGCACAACTCTGCCAGGATGAACATGTGGCTGTGATCAGTAAAAGATCAGTAAAGGAAGGATCACTTCCTCCTCCTGCAGTTGTAGTTTGTAAGATAATCAAGGGTATTCAATTTTATTCAAGCAGCAACCCACCAAGACAGGTTCTGAAAGGTCTGGAACCTGAACTCAAGTCCAAATTACTCAACCTGTCCTTTTCCTCTCGATTTCTCTCTCTCTCTTCAAGGAGAAACTACAACACAAGACCAAAGGTGTGCTACAGAAGCAGTTTTCTAGCTTTGGGCCATCTCCAACACAAATGTACACTCAACTCAGCATTGAAACATACTGTTTCAGTGTCACAAACATAAAAGTAAGTTTCCGGTATTAGAAGTGCTAAGAGCTACCAATGTATTCCAGAGCTTCTGCTGTTTTTGCTCAGAGGGCTCCATATTTCCTTGGTAGCCAGAAGGAGCTGTCTAACATGGCACTGTTGCATGCCTCTTGCACTCATTTAATAGTTTTCTCTTCACATTTCACCAGTTCCTCTCTACTAGTATGTAAGAAATTAATAGCCCTTTGACTATCATAATTTGTATGTATGTTTGTTAGCATACTTCACGTATACACCACATTTAAGTCTATCAACCTCCTGAAGATGTATGGAAGGCTATTAAGGCTTCCAAAAAGCAGAGAAACAATCCTTTTCTATCCTTCACCAATTGCAAAAAAGCCCAGGATTGGATGAACTGAGAGTAAGAAACCCTGTTGTACAACCCATGATTTGTGGTTGTCTGTTCTCAGAATATCTTTTAGAGATGCTTCAGCAGTCGGCGCAAGTTTAGACAACACTATCCAACCTGCAGCTGAAGGAAATCACGGGCCACGGGTACAATGTTTAATGCTCACAGTTTAGCACCACTCCCAGATCAGGCACCAGCTCAGCTGGAAGGTGGCAACAGCCAAGCAAGGAGCCTGGCTGGGGAGTTCCTCCTCCATTACACTACAAGCCAATGGTGGTTTCAACTAACCTGCCCAACTTCGCACCGGAATGGCGTGAGGAAGCAGCACGCGCACAATCAGGAAGAATTGTTACAGGAAAAAACCAAAAATACTGTGTTTCAGTTGCTAGTCATTGCCTTTCATTTTAGGCAGGTGCCAGACACATGGCTTTAGTCTGCTTAGCACATATTACTCAAGCAGACATCTGGGGTGTTTTCAAACATGCCACAATGCTGCTCAATCTCACAGCTGAGCTCACCTCCTAGGGCAGCACAGTGGTGAGATCCAGACCATACTGAGACCTTGTCCCAGGACTGGCTGCTGTGGGTGGGATCTGCACTGACAAACCTAAGCACACAACATACAGCGCGAACATCTCTGCCACAACACAACACTTGCTGCATGTGATGTTATGGTAACAAGATTAGCTCCTTTGCCCACACAGCTAATGCTCCCTTTAAGGGAACTGCAAAATTATTTCTCTAACTTTCCGACATCCCACCACTGAAGTACCCTTAGGCTCCTGCTTGCCGTAAGACGGGTCTGTTTCTTCAATCAAGGAGTCCAGCATAACGCTCAAACAACAGCAAACTTGCACAAAAACACTGCTGAATGCACCAAACCTCAGCATAATCCTGCTCTCCCACACACCAAGTTGAGATTGCTCAGCTCAAGTAGGAGCTCTAAACCAAACTGAGGCCAACACAGGTGTGCTCAACGGATGGTGCTTTCAGCAACCCAAACCACGCATGCTCCAAAAGCTCAGCAGGCTATATTAGTACTGACTGCAGACTAGGTGGGATGCTAATCTGGGTGCTGGCGAGAGATTTGTTTTTTGCTTACTTCATGCTTACCAGCAACAGATCGTAGCAGCATGCAGCTGAACAACCCTTGGGTGATTTACTCATTTTTAGTAAAAGACGATTAATCTTACCACTTCTGTTTTTTTTCCTAACGTTTGTGCTACCAATCTAAGAAATGGGACACACCCCTAAGTCTTTCAAGAGTCAAAAATCACTGCTTCTCCATTTGTTGCAGTCTACGACAACAGCAGAAAAATCACGCTTCTCAGCTACCCAGACTGGTGTCTTTATTTGCAGATTGCTCAATGAACCTAAATTTTTAATAGATTATTCAGTTTCCAGGATAGTCCTGGAAAGTAGAGGAAAACCCATCAGGACACTCTAGAGGGGAGCTGCAATGAAGTCTCTACAAAAGGCCAGCAATTCTAGCGCAGCTGCTGTAGGTCAACAGGACACAAGAGATTTTGAAGCACCAGCTTTACTTAGCTCCATCAATCACCACCTCAGTCATCCTCAACCACAAATACAGCTTAAGAATTTTTGGTTACATCACCCAGTCTGTTTTCCAGTTTGAAAAGGGTTCCAGCCATACACAGATGGCCAACTTGCAAGAAAAATCAAAATTAATTAAAAAAAAAAAAAAAAAAAATCACACCACCTTCTCAAACCTCCTGTTCCAATCTCTTCGCAGATCTGCCTTTCCTCTCTCCAACTTCATATTTTTCTTTGTTTTCTGTCCACTAAATATCTGAAATGGTAGTTAGGACACATTCTGGCTGGCTGACATCTTTATAAATGCTCTAAGACTGTTGTTAGATGATGACCACCAAGTAAGCTTGAGCAGACTGGTTAGGGGGGAAAAAAATAGTTAGTTGAACATTTTTCATAGCCAAGAAAATAATGCTAGGGCCACTAGCTAGTACCTGGTTTACATGCTTTGCTGCTACTGCCCCAAGAAGCAGAGATGCAGAAAATTTACCTTTCGCATCTTCTGTGATCTTTCTCCCTTCCCTACTTTTTATACATTAGTTGGGTTAGTTTCCTGCAAATATTTTACTATCACATGTAGGACTTGCATTAAAAAAAACAAACACACACGACAATTTATATTCAAATGGAAACTAGAAGAGAAACATAAGAAAAAGATTCCCAAAATAAATACATGAATTGTTTAGATAGAACATGTGCTTGGTTTCCATTTGTTTCAACATTGTTTGTGCTTGTTTAACACATCTTCAAATCTGGTTAGTACCCAGGCATAGTAACACAAATATGGAAATTAAACAAGAAAAAAAAAAGGCATCTAGAAATTGTAAGTCTGAAAATTTTCAGATTTCATGTTGTAGGTGATTAAAAAAAAATGCAAAGCTAATTAGATGTTTCTTAATGCCAGAAGTCAGCAATCTTTCAAGGGTGCCATGCCAGTTGGGAATGCAGCCGTGCTAACCGACACTGGCTCTCACAGAAGGCAAGTGCGAAGGCAGGAGACGCTGCCTCCCACAGAAACGTGCCTCCAGAAGACATGGTTCCAGCTCCCAACCCTGCTGCATGCCAAGGTTTGTGTGCTCACTGCCTTTTGTGCAAACATGGTGGGTTGCCAACTCCTGCCTTGCACCTCATGGTATGTAAGACTAGGGCAAGGGGGTGACTCTTCAAGGAATTAAATCAAAATGTACCCTTTTCCCTTCATACACCTCACCAATCATTCTTAAATATTTCTTAAAAGGCAATTTTCATAGATGTTAAATCCAAATCCATATAATTCACAAAGATTAAAGAATAGTTCATTGACACACAGATGGGAAATTCCCGGACGCCTTTCTTCTAATATAAAGCAAATAGATGAAATAGAAACTTACACTAATATAATTCCTGCTAAATCACTTCTGCTTTTAATAATTGAAAGTTTCGGTTTTCTATACAAATATCAACAAACCCAAAAGAGTTTAGTAACACAGTACAATATAATGCAGAGTTATCATTAACTCTATACAAGCCACTTTTGCAACCTGAAAGTATTCAATTCACATTTATATTCCATTTATATTTAATTCGACTTACATTTTTTATCAGAGATAACATGGTACTGTTTCCAAGACTGAAGGGTGTTCTGAAAAGCTTGTTCGCAATTAAATGGACTGGACTAGACTCTCCCTCCGATATTTTCAAACAGATTTCTTGGGTCAATACGCCAGCTTCTCTACCAGACTTTCAGCCCCACTCCCATATACCCATGTTTAATGTTACAGATTACCCATACACATAGTGTATTTGTCAGCATGAAAAAAATGTGTCAGCAGAATAATTTTATCTGCTAAACTTCTTTGCCAAGGGCTGCCACATCCTGGACTGCTTCTCATGATCTTAAAACAGCAGAACAGCACAGCCTCAGAGTCCTCACTGAAACATCACAAACATCTCACCACTTACATACACAGTCAACAAGACTTAAGACCAATAAACAAAATTATGTGTGAGCCAGTGCTAGTACAACACATATCCACTAATGCAGAAGGAAGCATAGAATTAACTATATAGCCAACCATCCAGATGTTTTTTTGTGGGATGCCGAGTGCCCAAACACTGCACTGCACCTCTACTGACCTGCTGCAGGCCACAGAAGGTTTGCAGGACTGCCTGTCCTTCAGCTTCACACCCCATCCCCAAACAACCCCACCACTTCCCTGCCTTCTCTGATTTGATGGAAATAGGCAGCTACAGAGAAAAGCTATATATCTGTTCTTTTGTTTTACCTCTAGCCTTCAAAGAATCCTATCCCCTCCGATTAAGAAACTGAGAAGCATCTTACAATAAGGCCAGCTAAGGGAATTTCAAAGTCTGCTACAGAATTTAGCAGGTGAAATTCCCACATTTTTGCTTTTTTTGGATGTCACTCTCTCTTTGCAATGGTTCATTAGTTTTAAATAATAAAATATTCACTGCTAATATGTTTGAATCAAAACATCCTGTGCCTGAATGCTGTCATACCTCCATACAGGTGTGCGAATGAAATTATTTCCTACATAGAAGAAATGGCAACACTGTCATAAAGTTTCAAATCAGATTTATCTCCAGTTGACGGCTGCATAGATTTCAGGGGGAAAAAACTACTTTTGCTGAACTATAAGCTAGCATGGATATTTTAACAAAAAAAAAAAAACAACCTTATTTCTGTAAGAAGTTGCAGGGACTGAAAAACATCACGTGTATTGGAAACTTCTGTTGTTAAGGACTAAGCAGAACAGCAATCATTACTATCACATTTGTGGAGCTACCATTCACTGACACCTCTATTAAAGGAAGAAAATGTATATGGGAGGAGTGAAATCTTAAGTAATGGTTTGTATATCCCACATTCTGGGCCTTCCAAAGGGTATCGCACAATCAAAAATACCTTGATACAGGCTAGTATTTTAATTACAGTGCAAGCATTTATTCTGCTAGGAAAAAAAAAAGCAGAAAGATAAGAGTAATTCTTTGCAAATTTGCAATTACATTTCTCCTCACTGCCTAAATCCAGTACTGATGCAGACCACCTAGTTCAGCCACAACGATTACACTGGCATCCAAGAATTTCTTTGTGTTTTATCTACTTTATTAAACATCAAACAGGCCAAGAAATTAACCCTGTCACATTTCTATAGTTACTGATTGTTGCAAAGATAACACAAACTGACCTTTCAGTCTGCTTTGACAGCAGTTTCTTGCCATCAGGCTCAACACCTTACTCATTCCTGGGGGTAGATAAGCTGACACAGGAACTTTAGAGAACTTTAGAGTGGTAAAAGACTTCCTACTCATCTTCTATATGTTTCCAAGCCTCTCAAAACTAACAAGAGTTTCATGCATTCCAACTCCTCACTGTAATGTGGAGGCAACTAAAATTTCTTCCAGCTTCAAAAAGATTACTGGTCCTCTTAGTTCTCACCAAGTAAGAACAGTGTCTCTTCAGTGAGCGGTAATGTTTGCAAATGCAGATGGGATGTACAAATCAATTGCTGATTTTTCTGAAAAGCTTGTTGGCAATTATTTTCTGATTTTTCTGCCTGATAGTCAAAAATCCCAATACAAACCCTAAATGCACTAAGAAATCGTCTACCTTAAAATCACCCATATCAAAATAAAATTATCAGCTGTATTTCACTGCCTGAGATATACCATATTTGCAATAAATGTAAATATTTCAAAAGCAGTTTCAGCTTTAGCAAATTTTCTAATATTATTAAAAATACAAACACCAACATTGCAAAAGTTTATCATAGTCAGAAACAAAGTCTTCCTCCAGATTTATCCCATCCTATTCCTTTAGTTTGACTGGGGTTTTGAGGACAAACGGAGACACTGCTGACCGGGAATCTACTGAAATATCCTACCCTTTTGAAAAAGTGAACAGGTTCATATAAAAGGTCCTTATGTTCCAAAGCCAGGTTAAATAGACAAATATGTGCAAGAAGTATCCCTTTTTAGTCTCCTCTCTTCCAGATTTCTTTATAAAGCGTCTGGGAAGTAATGCAGCATTTCTTTCCTGCTCTCTAGTTCCTATGCGCCACTGATACAGTTCGAACACGAGAGGTTTTTGATTACCGCTTCAACTAATTAAGGAGAGGGAACAACCTCTTCACCAGATCTAGAAGACAAGTAATACAGGGCTTACACTGTAATAAGGAAGATTGCAGCCAGTCACATCTAACGGTCAGGATTGCAAAGCACTGGAACAAACAGTGGGATTTCCTGCACCAGGTACTAGAAGCAGCTTAAACTCATAGCTATTGAAATTAGCACAAGTATAAACAAACAGATGAGCTCTCAAAGTCTGTGACTTTTTTACTACAAGGATTCTAAACACAGCTCTCTAATCTCTTCAGGTATAAATGGAGCAGACAAACTGCCGTACGCTGCATTGATTAACAAAATGCCAAGCGAAGAGAAATTAGAAGTACAAGATCCATCTCTTGTTGCCAGAAGGATTCCAAAAGAGGAACCATTATACAGATAAGTCTTCCCCTATGCAGAAGGAAAGTAAAGGACAGAAGTCAGGTTTCAAGCTCAAGTCTTTAAAACACAACACAGCCTGTATTAAGAATTCAAACAAAAATCGCAGGACAGCAAACTCGCTATGCAAAGAGGAATTCCTAGGCACCTTACCTCAGTGGACCATAATTCAACATTATGAAAGCCAGTATCACCATCACACACAGGGTCCTCCTCTTTGGAGATGATACTTTGAGCTTCTGGTTCTAGACAGGAAAAAACAGAAAAGACATGCAATAAAAAAGGTGCACAGACATGCAAAGGTATGTCAGGACCTAAATAAGCCAAATTATGCTTGCTTTTTAGATTTACATTTGCCTAATTATGTATGAATACACCCCAGGACTACTTAAAAATAGAACTCTTTTGTTTGTACATTATATTCACCTTCTATCCAGTCTATCTTCTCAGTGAAATCTTCAGAAGCACCATAAACAAGGAATTAAAGTCAACTAGACAATGCAACAGCTGTCCTGACTTAGAGTTGGCAAAAGTACTGCTCGGAGTGAGAGATCGGGCTAGAAACTCCCAAAGATCTTCCAGTAAACATTTCCATGATTCTGTTCAAGTGTCTTCCACCTGAGCAACTGTCTTTATATAAAGTCAGATCTTCACCACAATCTCTTACCTCTAATACCACTTCATCCAGCTGCCTCTTCAGTGTGCTGTTTTCTTTCTTGAGTTTCTCGTTCTCCAGTAAGGCAGCCTCCAGTCTCGCCTCCAGACCCAACATGTATTCTTTCTTTTTCTTCCGTGACTGAAAGGCTGACTCCCGGTTTTTGATCATGCGCTGTTGCCTTCTCAAGACATTGACCTGGACAGACAATACGGAGGCCTGTAATGATCCACAAGTTAAAAGTGCCTTTATTTCATGCATCATTTCTGCCCCTCTACTTTGTCAAAAGTCTGCATAGATAGCTTCTCGCACCCTGCTTCAAATGAGCTGAAATGTTCAGCACAGTGGCAACTAGGAATCACGGTACAACTCCAGGAGTTATACCTCATGGAAAATGAAAAAACAGGTCCTGCGCTGTATCTGTTTTCTCCTGCATCCTCAACCTTCTACCTGGGGTAGGGGACACAAAATGTATACTCAAGCAGCAGTTTGATTTGATCAATCAAATCACAAAGACAGAAAATACAGACCTACAGGTCTGCAAGGTAGCAAGAATGTCTTTCGACTTCACTTTACCATACACCATTTTATAGGCTACAATCAGTCATCTGTTTTCTTAACTGGAAAGTCCTATGGTTTTTTAGTCTGTCCTGTATGGAAGCCATTTCCACACTGATTACACCTGTTTCTGTACCTTTTCCAGCTCTGCTATATAGTTTTTGAGATTTTGAATACTGTTGCTGACCTCAGACTGCACATTCTGTGTGTATCAAGCACTTACATGGCAGTTTAAATGCAGTCTCTGGGTGCATCTATACTAGCATTTTAATTGAGATCAGCAGTGTGGCTTTGATGCACATTTCCTGATTGTCCCACTTAATATGCTTTGGTTCACATCACAGAACAGTCTCCGATAGAACACACAAACTGGATTCCTTCTGGATGAAGTTAAACCAGCAAATATACTCCAGGAGGGCACATAATTGACTCCAACCACTAGCAGGCATTCAATCTGCAAGACTAGACTGGGACAGTTCAAAGTAACCCCTCCCCATCCTCCAACAGTCTTGATGACTCTGATTTTTTTCCCAAGCAGGAACAGTCTATCATCTTTTACCACTTACTCATTCTGTGGTTTGCACTGAGCGGGACGACCTAGACTGAAAGCATCTTGCTGCTGACAAGGATAACGATGATCGATACTGCAGAGCTATTCAAAACTACTTGAAATCCCAAGTTTAAACACTACTCTGTTGATTTCCTTTCCCTCACAAATTAGCAACAGCAACTCTGTTTTTATTAAAAACAGAAGACTTCCATCACATTATTAAGCTACAGCAGGATGTGCCTTAATGATGTTTACGTTGAAAGAGAACTGAATGCTGTATCTTACACAGATCTGAATATCCTCTGGTAGCTACCAACACATGCACTGGAGTAACCTGTATCTATTTGAGCACAAAAGCTAAAGAAAAAAGATGAGAACTATTCCAGAAGTATCAGTCTAGGAAAAAATAAACAAGTCACAGAACAGTAAGATTAATGAACTCAGGTAGTGTGCTCCAGTTAAGGTCTGGCTGCTTAAAGAACCTTAACCATAGCTTTCCGATTCTTTCACCCGCAAACAGACAATATGTTGCTCTAGGGCTTTGGCGTCTGCAAGAAAAATTGGCTACAGGCTGTTTTGAAGAAGTCATTCTTCTTCATGATACTGCAGTCTGGTGACAAAGACTAAGAAAACACGTTACAGTGCATTAACATTTTGCGCTGTCTCCATGTTGATCTAACTGCTTTCTGTAAAGATCATTTATTATATGTCTAGTCTGCTGCCACCAACAAAAGTCTGTGAAAGTGAAGCTGTTTGTACTTACTCCAGTTTCTCTCTTTAGCAGCGAGTGGGGAAGGAAAAAATTTTAACATATTTTCATTAACACTAAGCTTTGTCTTGAATTTTTTAAGTATTACAATACCTAACGTAAGAAAACTTCTGCAGACATATAAAAACTTTGGAAAAAAAAAAGATTCAGGCTAGCCAAGGACTGCAGTGTATAGAACACACCAATCTGGAGCCAGGATCACTTCAACTGTCCAGAGATGAAATAGTAAGGAATGAGTTCATGCAGCAGCTTTGGCTTGAGTTGTGAAATATTCCAAGCAAGTAGTTACATTCCTCTTTTTAAAAAGAGATTTTGCATCATGAAGTCAAACAGAGAAGATCAAATTGTTTACATCCATTCTTGTTTGCAGACCTGCTCAGTATTATTCACTACTGGATAGCTTTTGACTAAGTGTCTGGAACCTTTGGCAAATTTACCTGCTTCCCTGGAGAAAACATGGAGTTAAAGCACCAGTGCAGTGTTCATACACTAACAGTACATCCTAAGGTACATCTATTGCTGTTTCAGACAGTACCAGCTATGTTTCATGATGACGGTATTTATCTAGACTGCCCTCCTTTACTCAGTGTTCTCCAAACGCTGTCAGAAACAGCAGCTCTCCGCAGTCCGATTCAAGGTACTCTGTGCAATAACTGCATTTCGGGCTATGCCACACCAGTTTCCCTTCGACTCATTTCTTAAGATTGCTTAAATGAAACCCAACTATTTGTGTTCTTGAGTTATTTTGTTTCAACTGACAATTCCTAAAACAGTTTAAAGGTCCTTGGTCAACCCTCTAGCATTTGCCTGGCTTTTCTTGGGGAATAAGCCACAACTGCACACCTGATCCTACCTAAATATAATGCAGGAAATGGAAAGAGTTGTGTGTGTAAAATAGTGCAACAATGCTTAAACCTCGAAGCAGTATGGCATTAAGCATTACATAGCTGGCTTGGCGTCAAGATAAACATGCCCCTTGCTTGAGCATTTTGATAATCAGAAGAGCGAGAGGAACTAATTTATAATGTCAGACTGCTTGAGCAACATTGCTTTGCACAAGTGCTGAACAAAGATTAAACGTAGCAAACACCTCTACTAACTTCTTTTGCAGCTGCCCTCTTTGTAGGTTGTATTGTATTAATTTACTACTCAAGATAATAACTCCTGGTTCTCAGGAAACACAGACCATAAAGGGAAAATATTGGCCTTAAAATCAAACATTAATCATTGATGCAACTTTTGCTTCCTAGCTTTAAAAACTACATCAACACTCACACACACACACACAAAAAAGATGTAAATATGAAGTGAAAGGTTCATTGCAAAACCTTGCTTCAAACAGTAACTAGATTCAGATCGTCCTCTATCTTCAAAGTCTTTACAGAGTGTCACGCGTTTTACAAATAAACACTGCTACCTCAACTAAGTCTTCCAAAGAAAACTCAGTTCTGAGCAAAATTTAACCTCCATTCCAATGCAAGCTCTATTTCTAGCACAAGGCGGTAAGAATGTCTCTCACACTCCACAGTTTTTGGTACACACACTGGGAAAGTTAACGAAGAGCTGAAAGTACAAACCACTTCAACTTTACATTGGCTGGCTTCTTACCTCAGCTTATGAAAGCTACTGTCTTCGAAGACGCATCTTAAATGCGGGAATACAAAACCTATGCAAGTGTTTTCTCTGTTCTTATGAAAGATCTGGGTTTTCTTGTCTCTAACTCAACAGAGCACAACTTGAGTACTGAATTTATTTCATATGAAAATTACCCAATGTACAGCACAGAAAACAGGATTCTTTAATAGAAATCCACACTTATGTTGCAGTAATTTTGTGTAATCTAATTTTTTCTAAATTTTCAACATTTTTTTTATCAACAGAACTGGGAGGGAAAATTAAATACTTTCTCACTACAGAGTGGAAACATGAGAGAAAGGCCCTATAAGGACACAACTAAACTGGACTCCCTCACACACCTACCATTTTTGTCCTCATATCATTTAATTGCAACAGGAAGGCAATCTGCTCTTTTAGTTAAGAGCCTCTCTCCTTCAGCTGGAAGAGTGGCTTGCTTAGGTAGCATTTCCTTTGTCCAATTTCCTAGTGGAAAGTTCTTCACTGGTTTCCTAGTGAAGAGTGGCCTCACTGAAAGCCTGGCACTTCCCTGCGAGTGGCAAGCTGCATAAATCCTGTGCCATCAGGACAAGCACAACGTAGGGCCTCATGCGTACAGCTCGCTATCAGCGATCTCAGTCTAATCCATTGGAAGGGCTGAGTGTTAAGCTAACAGTTTATCCCTCCTAAGCCCAAAAGAAAGTGTTTCTTTTTATCGTGCAACATCTGCTTAGATTAGCAAACAAAAACACGTGTTACAGAGCTCAAATGACAGCTACATCTGTGCAGCTCTGGGCGCCACATATGGCGTCTATGGCAGTCACAAGACGTTTTAACCCTGCTGGCGCCAGCTGCATCCTGAAACATTTGTTCTTTTTCAAAGTGTGATTTCACAGTATGTGCCAAAGAGCAGTTACAACTGTTTTTTCATGTTTCAACAAACACAGGTAAGATGTGCAGCATTTAGATTGATACCAAGTCTTAAAACTGCCTCCCTAAAACAGTTTCAGGTGGAAATACCCACACAACCATCGTTCAAAGCAAACAGCTATTCATTACCCCAGCTACACATTTGACTACTGACTGTCACAGATATGTATATGATGTGTGATGACAATAGGGGGGTTTTGTCAATTAAACCTTATATTCAGACGATGGCAAGGTGCCATGCTAGTCCTGATTACAGGGAGTCACAAATCTAATGACTGCTGACAAGTCTCTTCAGTTTGGTTTTGCACGGCAGGCAATTATCATTTAAAAATGCAGCGCTCTTAACTGATCTGTCTACTGATAGACCTTTGTTAGCTTCTTGAACCTAATTCAAGATTAGGTTTCCATTGCAGTCTGGCTGCTGAATTATTTGTAGCAAATAATTTTTCATTTAAAAATGCAGCCCACACACAAACACGAATAGTGAGGAAAATTTAACATCAAGCATGAGCGGCAATTCTCAGACACTAGGAAACCGCACAACAACATCCCTCCAAAGAAGCCAGAAGGCACATGTCTTTGAGAAACAGTGTCCCGCACTGCTAATAAGCAGGTGACTATACTGCAAAATTTCCTGTGAATGGACACCAGTGTTTTCTCCCTCACACGGAGAGATGCGATAGGACTCTCAGCTCACAACAACTGCACTTGGAATACCACACTGGAGAATGACACCCTGAGAGTTTAAAAGCCACAGACAAGAGTCTTCGGTACTTTCCACAACCATGCCTTCCTTTGGACAACAAAATGCAACCAAAGCAGCTCGAAACTACTAGGAACTAAATCAAGTTAACACCCAGCTTGCTAGCTAGTTAAGATGTCAAAGTTGAAGGGGGAAAAAACACCACACATCTCAAAAGCTACTTCTGTTTACACGTACTGCTTACTGTGAGCTACTGTGGAAAAACTTAATTTGCACAGAGACTGTTGAGAGCTTACCCCTTTTCTACTCATTCAGTATATGATCAAAGGGGAGCCTGAAGAGATTTGGATCATATGAAACTCAATACCTGAAGTTTCTAAAAATCATGAGTAAAATCTGGGGAGATAAAAAGGATGGAAAAAGAATCAGGCCTACTGCTGACATTTCCAATTCACCTACTTCCAAAGGAGTGTTTTTATTATACTGATTAGAAGAATGGTTTAGTGCTAATCAAAAATCAGATATATCAAATCTTCCTGTATGTAAGAGAGCTCCAGCCATTGAGAGCTTATAGTTGAGTAGACAAGTGAAGGAAAAAATATCTCAGCACTGTCCTCTGCCACAATGCTTGCATATTTGGTCTGCAACTCCAGGCAGGCCAGCAGATATCAAGCTGTTCCTCCCCATTCTTTGCCAAGCTGCTGAATTCCCTGTTTATTGTTAGAAATCCTGTTAGACGAGCCCAACTCCAGCTCTGTCTTCCCGAGACTCTAAAGTGACCTGGTTCTCCCATTATATCTCAACATGCAGGTAATGAGAACTGTTTCCAAGCTTTGGTTATTAGCCATCATCACACAGTCAGAACTTACATCCAGCCCCATTGCTGGTGTGGTGCTTTGAAGCAAGGGCTTAGTCACTGGTATTTTGCCGCTTGTTGAGCCATTTCCAGCAGCTGGAGGCAATGCATTCACCGTATGACCGTGAAGCTGCGTGGTCCCTCCAGTGATAGCAATGACTGGCTGGGAGGCAGGAAGCACCCCAGAAGCCTGGAGCTGCACCACAGTGGGCTGGGGGAGCACCACTGATTGACCTAGAACATAAGAACAAACAGGAGTGCTCAGCATATGATATGAAATGGATTTGTACATGACAAGTTTGTAGGGGAATACTGATATAGGAGGTAGAAAGCCTTGCTTCCTCTCCTGTCCCGCACAATTTATCTCAAGTCCAATTCTTCAGCATTAGTATATTCCACAGGATAGGAATGAAAAAAAAAAAAAAGCTCAAAAGTTTGCAGGGCTCTTAATCCACCCTGCAAACAAAAACTACACATATTAAAGGAATCCACTAAATCAAGCTCTCTCCCAAAACCCAATGGCTCTTCAAAGTTAATAAAAGTCAACACTTGCTGGAAACATTACTCATTTCAGTATTGCTAACACTTGATGCACTTTGAGCAACTTTTTCAAAAGAACTTAGGCAGCTTACCTCAATCCTCCTTCTCCCTTTTGTCCACCCCTACTTTATTGCTGTATTCAGTGGAAAACTTGCTACACAGAAGTGACTCATACTATACAAACCAATTCAGAAACAGCATAGAGAAAGAAGATATATGAGAAAGAACAATGCAAGTGACGCTTTCAAACTGTAAGTTAAAGCCTCAATTCACACTAAGAGAAGACCAATTTTTTTGAAAAATGTCTTAGGTAAGAAATTTTATGCAGAAGCTGAACACAGCTTAAAGAAAAGCGAGCACAAAAAATGAGGTAATTTTGACAGTTTGAAACGGAATTAAAAACAGTCACTTCCAAGAAATTTCAGTCCAACAACTACATTTAGCTCAAGTAGGTGCTTGAGTAATATTTTGTTGTCTGAAAACACATGAACGTCTCTTTAATCCTTTGCAACTGGATGACCTCGACAGCTTTCAGAAACAGCACGTTCCAGCTGAGCATTCCAACCAAAATGCACGACGATGTATTACAGCATTTACCCAAGCTTCTGGAAGGTGAAAAATGAAGTAATTTACCCAGTGCCAAGATCTTTTATGGATGAGGTATAGGACTAGACCTCCTTTTTTGCAGAGATAATCTTGAAGACATCACAAGTTAGTACTACCCTATTTAAGCCCCTCAAATGGTGAATTTGAGATTATTTCAACAATTTTTTTAATGCACAAAGTATATGATGCTCTAAGATCATGCTTTCTTCTTCAAGTTTTTATGAAAGGGACTGTAAAAATATCATTCCTCATGCTCCTTTGAATATAATAGCATATTTCAAACTGGTAGCTCCAACTTGTCATGTGCAGGGGATTTTGATTAATGAAAAAGATCCTTATGGTTTTTGTTATGGAAGCAACACTATAGAATTTTTAAACACACCATCAGTTAAAGTAAATACATGGCATGAAAATACTTTCCCAAAAGTATTTCCTCTATAATGCCTCACAGAAACTACTCTCCTGACTTTTCTTCAGGGAGAAGGAAAAGCTGATCTTCACAGCACTATACTTATATCCAAAAAATCCACATCCCCAACATTCCTTATTCCAGATGGTATTTTATCAGCTGGAACATCAGAAGGAATAAGAATTAGGTCATGCTGACTGTGCTGACCTGTGTTTTAAGCAATCCAACAACCTTAGGCATGTTGTAACAAATGTCAGTGTCTCCAGCTTTGGCTTAACTCCTGATGGAAGGACAATTAGTAATGAAGACAAATTTTTCAGTATTGCAATAATTTCTAGATACATGCCCTTAAGTATTCCTCTCCTTTTCCTTTCACGCCTCAATGCCTGTACGGTCAACCACAAGAGACTGCAGCCATCAGCTGGTGAAAACGAGCCATTGCATCTCACAATTTCAGCAATGCATGCTGCCTTAGCTGAAGATTGGGATTCAGAAATGAAGGTTCAAGCTACTCCAAAAATCTGTTACAGGGCAACAGGAGGAATGAAAAATTATCAGTGGACAGGAAATCACTTGCCTCTTGTTAACATCAGTTTGCAGCTGTAAGCAACTACTTTAACCTCTGGCATGGCGCTCTCAGCAGATTTCACAACATCCTATTTAATGCTGATTAGTGAGATAAAAAGCCATAAACTCATGTTCCCACCATCCTGTGGCAGAGTTTGACATGGGTAAAAAAAGCTTTCAAGTTTCATTCAAGCCATCCTAACTGATTCTGCTGGATCTTCCTTCGGTTACAACAGAACAGCACCGTAATCACCTTATGCACCACTTGCCATCACAAGTAGAGCAAAGGGTCCCTAGAGAACCTTCCAAATCAGCAGTTTTATCTCCACAACTGCCAGTGCTCAGCATAGTCTCTTTTGCTATACTGTCTTCCACTCCACATAATGCCCAGGTGAGTGCTCTTTCCCATAGGACTATATGAGAGAGGAATAAGGCCATCTTCTCAGCCTAAAGCTTTTTCAGCAAAGCATGTAGGACCCCTCTTTTTTTTCCTACCACTCCCGTTTCACCCGCCAAAGCTAACTTCATTCTAGCGACCATCCCAAACAAACATAGTGTTTACCCCCAAGACCTGGCTCAGTCATGACAATTCACCTACCTTTAGGAGGTGCTGGCTGGATGTTAACAACTGGCTGATGCTTTGGCAGTGGCACAAGTGTGGGAAGAGTCTGAATAATGATGGTTTTAGCTGGGATGCCAATGTTAGCCTGAGCCTCAGGTACAGCAGGCAAAAGGGGTTTAGGTTGTATCGAAGGCCTGGATCCTGTCTGACCACACCTCTTCAGGGTCCTCGCAGAATTATTTGCTAGGAAAGGAAAAAGAGCCAGAGTTGGACTAGAAGATATCAAGTAAAGAATTCAAGCAGTAATAACACGGCTTTTGTTTGGTATGGTCGGGTTTTTTAACCCATCTACAATATTTGTTAAAAATAGACATACCCGATCACAAATTCAAGTCAGAAATGACAGGATATACTAGTGTCTGTTAGTTAAACATCCATATGCAAGACAATACGCATCCTATCTGCGGAATCAAAGTAACTCAATCTTTCATACCAGATCGAGAAGTGATGCTGACAGCAGGCTTCTTCCCTCCATCTCCTTCGGGGGATGCAGGGCTTCTGCAACTCTTGCTGTAGAGAGAGATGGGAGACATCTGGGAGCTACAGCTGAAATCCACATCATCCTGCAGACAGCAAGTACATGAGATTAATGCTTCAGAAACACATAAAAGTGTCTACTAGCAGTTCAGAGTATAACAGCTTTTCATCACATCTGTGTTGCTGCTTCAGCAAAAAGGAGAAAGGTTTTATTCTGGACCATGCTAAGTACCACTGAAAACCAAAGAAGTACCTCTCCTTATCAGCAGAGTGAAGGGGGGCAGAAGCCAGCAACTGCGAGACTTTAGAAGGCATTTTGTTTGGCAACCAGGCCAATACACACAACTGAGGAAACGGAACTGAACACACTGTGTTTAGAATGGGTCACAGCAGGAGAGGAAGGAAAACATCACTGAAGGGAAGTTGTTTTTGCAAGGGTTGGAAAAATAAGCTGTTTCCCCTTATGCTGTGAAGTTGGTCAGACAAGTAAATCACTGGGCTTTTTGTTTGTCACAGCTGGTTCTGAATGACTGCTGCTATCTGTGTTACATGGAGGTTTCTGCATACAGGCACATTCTGCACTGGAGAGTCCACAGATGACGGAGAAGGGACCGAACAATTTGAAGTGGCTGGTGATAAGGGTTCTGTCTTCACGCTTGCATCTGCAAGAGGCAGATAAAGAAATTTTACGGTCCAAGTGTTTAACAATGGGCGATCAGTAAAGAACACACTGCCCTACACTAGCTATTTAATTGCTGAAGCAAGGCACAGCAGAAAACATAGCAAGGTTAAAGATACTAAACAGCTTAGCTTGTAGGGCAGCGCTTGCCAGCTATACCCATGACTTCTCATCACAGCGCTAAATGCTGCAGGACATCAAATAGTTTCACGTAAGTTACCGCTATCCTGAAGTTATAACAGCTCACCCTTGTGGGGTGGGAGGGACTAGTCACACCTGCAAAATACAAAAGGTAAATTACCTGCATAAGCATGGCCTGTAATATTCCAAAGATCCGAGTCCCAAGACATCAAATCCAAATCAAAATGAAAGTTATAAAGATCATTTTCCTGAAATGACAGTTTAGAAAAAGAAACAATACAAAAAGACAATATACACTGAAACCACCAGCCATTACGTTCACATCCTTACAGCTCTGGAAGACAAAACAATACTATCACTTCAGTGATCTCACACAGAGATAAAAGCCCTTAAGGGGCAATTCTCAACTGGAATACTCAAGACAAGGCTTCTTTTAAAGCTTAGAGCTGTAGGAAAGGAGCCTACCAGTTTAAGACCATCACTAATTACTGTACTGTTATCAGTAATTTGTAAAGCAAAAGTTCTATCCCAGTCGCTGAACCACTTTATATAAAACACAAGTTTTAGCAAATTGTAGGCATCCTCCCCTTCATCTTAATTGAAAGATTTACTTAATGCCCTTCCATCATCAGATCTTAAAGCACTTTATAAACAAAAGCAGTACCAGTGTCAGTTTACCAGCAGGAAAAGACACAAGGACTGATTTGCTCAAGATCTCATGAACAGTATCCATTAACCCTCCCTATACTTGAATAAACCGACATCATCATCATCTTCTACAGCCAGGGATACCAGTTTCCTTTTCCAACAGAAAAAAGAGACTAAAATCACTTCATATATATTATTTAATGTATGACCTTTAAAACAGTGATTAAGTTTTTGCTCCATTTTTTCTGCTGATGCAACTGTCTCAGTTCCCTACTCAAATGTAACATTTTTATGAGCACTTGCATGAAAAATATAAATATTACATTCCCAACTTATACAAATATACAGCAAACATCTTCTTGCTAAAAACTATCCTGCAAACGTACCTCTCCTTACGTTCTCAACTTGCCTCATAAAGGGAGGCTCAGAAAGTCTGCAGACTGCACAGAAATTAGTATTTGCAGGCTAGGTGAAGAAAAAGCCCATCAGAGCATATTTATAGGAAGAATGACCGAAAACCATGGCCTGCGCTGTGCAGCAAGAGCCTCCACACAGGTAACGTGCTGACCTCCTGATGGGCAATACCCTGCCCTTGCACAATGCCGCAGTTCCCAAATTTCCTCCAGCGCCTGGCTCTACAATGCCTGTAGGAATGCTCTTAGTACCTGAGGTTTATGTTGGATAACCCAGGGGTTGTGCTGGAGGTGGGTTAGGACACGGTGAGCAGAGAGAAGGCAGTGGGAAGAACAGAGAGTGGAGAATCCATGAGGCAAATGCCCTGGGACAGAAAAAGCGGCATGTACGATTGGACAGTGAAAAACATGGGGATTAATGCATAAGGTTGCAAGCAAAGAGTTTAGGAGAAAATCCAAAAATAGACAAGAAAACAAGAAGCCATCTTACAGGCAAGGTGATAAAGCACAGCACTGGTGGACACAGATGTAACGTACCCACGCCTCTCCACACTTCTCCTTTCATGTAACCCAAAAACGTGCCCTGCCGCCTGCACGGCCTTGCAGGGGACGCGTACCTCCGTTAGGTCAGCGACCACACAGCGTCTCCTGGACACCTCAAACTTCCACCTGAAACTCTCCCCTTTAACCTTGGCTTTCAAATCGCCAGCTTCGATACCGACAGGGTATTAACGATCGACAACTCTGCCTCTCAACAGCTAACGCAGGGGTGAACGGGCGAAGGCCTGTAACCCACCGGCGCTCCAGCCCGCGAGCTCGAGCATCTCCTACCAAGCGACCGCCATGAAACCCACAGCGC
>NW_009225484.1:0-292 GCF_000690835.1 Fulmarus glacialis
ATGATGGACAAACCCCCCCCCGGAGTCCCATCGCAGGGGGCACTCGAAAAACAAGCCGGGCCGGGCGCGAAGCCAGCGAGGATGGATGGCACTGAGCTGGGAGCACATGCATGTGACCACCCACCCGTGTGCAAGCACACTTGTAACATGGATGGATGTTCTTGCATGCACATGCATTCCCCTGCAGGCTCACGCACACATGCATGCATCTGTGAGCATACATGATCATGCACATGTGTGCACACGCATGATCGTGCAAACACGCTCATGTTCAGGCACACACATGCACACT
>NW_009225484.1:529-823 GCF_000690835.1 Fulmarus glacialis
CCAGCGGCCTCGGCCCCACACTACATACCGTGCCTCAGTTTCCCCTCTTGGCATAGTCCGGCACCTCCACTCCCCCAGGACCTGTGGGCCCCGGTGTGGCACGGGGCAAGCAGGGCAGGCTGGAGCCCCGTCAGGCCTGGGGGCTGGCACAGCCACCACTTCCCACTTTTCTCAGCCTCTCCAAGCAGCACCATGGCAAAACCCAGCCGCAATCGGCGCGAGCACATCCCGGGGGACGGGGACACCCCCAGCACCTCCCTTGCTCCATGATTTGGGACACACCGGCACGGCCCC
>NW_009225485.1:0-1117 GCF_000690835.1 Fulmarus glacialis
TAAGCCAGGCCAAGGAGCCCACCGTGTCCCACTGCGGGGTCGCTGCCTGCCTTGCATCTGTCCCCCTGCTGCGAAATGGTCGTTGCCACATCACTTCACCCCCGCTCCAACATTTGTAGGCGATGGGTTGCACTGATGGAACCCTTTTGGAGAGCCTGGGGCAGCCAGCCCAAGCCCTCTGTGCAGGTAAGTACTTGCCCGTCACCTCCTCTCTCTGCTTTTGCTTCCCAGGCGGCAGCAGCCCATTCCCAAGCTCAACCCGCCACCACCCATCCTACGCAAAAGGTCAAGCAAGACCTCCCCGAGCCTGGAAGTGGAGGTGAAGCCCGAGAACGCTGCCCACATGAGCTTGCCCAGCCCCAGCGTCTCCAGCCTCACCAGCATCGCTGCCAGCTCGCTCACCTTCTTGGACCCCGAGGCAAGGACTCCCGCACGGAGCGCTGCCTCCTCCGGCACGGAGCCTGTCCCTGTCGGGACCTGCCAGCGCGCTCTGGGCAAGGACAGGACTGGAGAGAGCGGGCAGATGTCCCCCCTGGCCAGCATCCATGACCCTGCAGCCAGCGAGGCCCTGGCCAAGGACTTGGCCACCCTGGCCAGCCCCACGGACAGCACACTGCCCTTCTCCCCTGCGGATGACACCTGCTTGCACATCAGCTTCTCAGAAGATGAGCTGCTTGAACCAGAGCTGGACACTGCCATGGGGCCCAGCAGGGTTCCCTCTTAGTGGGACCGCAGTAGGTGGCAGCTGGCTGGCAGGCAGTCCCAGCAGCTCTGTCCACGCCGCTCCACCAGCCCGTGCTGGGGTTGGGGGCCCCTGTGCCCAGGCTGGGAGGCAGGTCCCTTTCCAGTCTCCGTCCCACACAGCAGCTCCCCCCTCCACGCACGGGGGCTGCCAAGCAGGATGCGACCTGGCCAGCCCTGCCCTCAGTCTGCACCGGCTCACACTGCCTTCCTGCTGCCCCGTCCTCCCGCCTGCTCTCTGTCCTGTCCCTGCTCACACAGCCAAGGATGCTGCACGGGCTCCCTGCCTCCAGGCAGCTCTCTCCGGCAGAGGCACATTTCACGTTTGTCACTACATCGCTTCTGCTGGCCGGGCGGCTGCAGGCAGCCCTGCACC
>NW_009225485.1:1194-1471 GCF_000690835.1 Fulmarus glacialis
AGGCTCGGGGGAGCGGGGAGCCGGCAGACGGCACTGCTGAAAGCCGGGGCACGCTGGACGGGAATGGCGCTGGTTTGACTTGCTCTGAGGATGTTCCCACCCAGGCAGCATTCCCCACGGGATGCTCTATGGCAGGGACATCCCAGGAGCGGACCGACGGGAGCCCCTGGGGGGGGGCACAGCATGGTGCAGGGCTGTGAACACCCGTACACGATGCTGCTGTCACCAACCTGGTCCATCGGTTGCCACCCGCGGTAGCGGTGTGAGCGGGGCCATG
>NW_009225486.1:0-4278 GCF_000690835.1 Fulmarus glacialis
ATTATAAATAAACTATACACAGACTTTGCTTTGCAGCTTAGGATACAGCTTTCCTGAGTAGGAGGGAAAAGGCTGAGCAAGTCCGCTGCAGGAAAGCATTGATAAGAAATGGTGGATTTCCATTTCATTTCAACATGATAGATTTCAAAGTTAAAAGAAAATGTGCTACTTCTATTAAGTAGGGAGTTCTCTTTTACAGAAAAATCCTGCTCTAGTTTAAGCTTGGACAAAATCAGAATCACCTGCTTTTGCTGGTTATTCTACTTTGTAAGGCATAGATCAAGGAATAAAAAGAAACTCCAGGCTAACTGCGGAACCTTCTTTTGCATTACTATGCACTACTTAAACAATAGTTCAACACGAATTAGACATCCTTCCAATTGTGTAAGGCATGTGTGCTTAAATGCCTTTTTTAGGAGGTATTTCACTGCTTATGGGATAATGAATAATCAATGCAATTGTCTAAATATGTTGCGTTACTTCATGTTTAGTTATCCTTTTCTAAGTACTTGGGGAAGCCATGCTAGCCTTCTAGGCCTAATTTTGTAATCTTCTCACTTTCATAATGCTATACAGCTCTACACTCCTACTGATCTCAGAGGATCATAGTACTTCATTGTACAGTGGGTAGAAGCAAAACTGGAGTTACATTAAGGGGTGCATTGAGGCAGGTATGTTCAATGCTTAGGATGCTTGATACATAAACAGCAGCTCTAGCAAGTTTATACAATCCATTTAATGTCTTCATTCTTTAGAAGCTATTTCTATTAACAGACTTTATAGGTAGATAACACTCATTTTTGTTGGTTTGTAGTGTACTTTTCAAAATTCATTATTTAAAAGGTCATTTTCCAAGGTTGCTAGGCCTAAAATGACCGCTCCTGGCAGCAGTTCCAACTATCTGTTCATTTCATTAATTTTCTTGCTGAATCATGGATTAGTTCTGTATAATACATACATCCAATTAATTCTTCAGTATAAAAAGCAGAGACTGCTCAAAAAAATGAATTTTAGACCTTTAAACTACATTTGGCAGATGCTTTTAATTGTATTTAATTTCTTGTTTCCCTGGGTGGGGCTTCTGTTATTTTAAATAGGTGGTGTCTTTAGCCTATGCAAGAAAGAAAGACTTGACATTCCAGGCATGCCTACAAGTCTTGGTCTCAGTAGCTTCCTTCATTAAATACCACAGGAGTGGATGATAAGGGGCAGGACTGTAGGTCCCTTTCGGACCTTTAAAATGACAGTTTGAATGCCCTCCTTCTGCGGTGGAATAAATGGTCCTACCAACTACAGTGATCCTTGCCCTCAAGCAAGGACTTGAGAACATCACCCTTCATTGTGGCACTCCATAAACGTGTGAACTAGGTAGGATTTTTTTATTGTTCCTAGGCTGAACTGTTTTAAAAATGAGAATTTTATGTTAGTACCTCTAGTATGACCCGAAAAGGCAGCGAATAACCAGCAAGTACTAACAGAGCCACAAGATGGCACTTTTGCTTCATGTAACTACTAAAGCTCAATCACTTAGCAGGCTGGTTAAAAAAAAAAAAAAAAAAACTCAAAAAAAAAAACCCCAAAAAAGGAAAAAATAAACAAATAAACCCCAACCTACAGAAGACCAAATTACCTGAGGTACTTTTGGTAAGGCAAGATTCATGTAAATACTCAAGTCTTCTATGGATGTAATATTTTTATGCACTATTTCCTTTCGGAAAAGTTTTATGGAAGGTTTAAATTTATCACAGAATCATAGAATAGTTTGGGTTGGAAGGGACCTTTAAAGGTCACCTAGTCCAAGCCCCCTGCCATGGGCAGGGACATCTTCAACTAGATCAGGTTGCTCAGAGCCCTGTCCAACCTGAGCGTGAATGTTTCCAGGGATGGGGCATCTACCACCTCTCTGGGCAACCTGCGCCAGTGTTTCACCACCCTCACTGTAAAAAACTTCTTCCTTATATCTAGTCTAAATCTACCTTCTTTTAGTTTAAAGCCATCCCCCCCTGTCCTGTCGCAACAGGCCCTGCTAAAAAGTTTGTCCCCATCTTTCCTATAAGCCCCCTTTAAGTACTGAGAGGCTGCCATAAGGGCTCCCTGAAGCCTTCTCTTCTCCAGGCTGGATAACCCCAACTATTTGATCATCTTGCATGTTCCATTCTAGTCATGTCACATTAAGTTTTTGCAAAATGTATTGCTTGGAGTTTTGTTCTTCATAGTGTACATCTACTTCAGTTTTCCTGAATGTTGGGGCATCACTTGCTTTTTTGTGACTCACTTCAGCATGAAGACAAGGGATTGGGCAGCAAAGCTAACCTGGTTTTAGCAAAAGGGGAACAAAATTTTAGATTTGAGTGACTTTTTGCTATTGCTCAGAGTAATTAAGAGGCCTGTCCAGGAATTTTTGACTAAGATGTAGCAGAGGCAGGAGACTCCTGTCAGCTCTCTGGTTACCTCATGCATTTGGACCCTGTGTGAAAGCACGAGGAGTCATGGCTGGTGCACTGATTTGCTGTGGGAGACGATTTCCCTGTTGCAGTGTTAGCTCACTCTTTTGCCATATTCTGGACTATTTAAAACTGGTTCACAGCTGAAGCAAGGAAATGCAGAACTCTGGTCATGGAAAATCTGTTTTGAAC
Organism: Fulmarus glacialis; assembly: GCF_000690835.1. Taxonomy (NCBI): domain Eukaryota; kingdom Metazoa; phylum Chordata; class Aves; order Procellariiformes; family Procellariidae; genus Fulmarus; species Fulmarus glacialis. The sequence continues at coordinate 2,637 of NW_009225486.1, forward strand.
TTCAGCCTCAGCCTTTCACACGGAACGGGCACCATTGGCTTAAGCTACGCGGCACAAAAAGCTCAAGTCTGTACTTATGGTGTGACTAACAAAACCAGTATATAGCCATGGCTTTAACCCATAGGTAGTCTAGAAAAGAAGAATGCAGGAGGGAGCAGAGTTGTAATATGTTCTTGCAGGAGAAAATTGTGAATAAAAACGGATGAATCATGCTTTGAGTAAATTTATTTGTACACCTAAATGTCTGATAGATTTCTGTTCCATTGGCCAAGAAAACTATGCCTCTGGTTGCGGTTGTTTTACTTCTGCTTCTGCTTAATGTTGGAAAAACTGCTTTATTAGTGAGGATTGTAGATTAGTTCACCTGCTTTTTAGTGATTGCATTGCTCTGTGCTTTCTGAAATTGCTTTCAGAGCTATAGCAGTCCAACCAGACTTTCCCATTAATACTTTATTAGCAGAAGGTACTTCTGTTATACATGTCTGAAATTTGCTTTTCTGTCTGCTACTACGTGTGCCATACGCATGGAAGACTTTTGAAAGACTTTGTTTTCTGCCTCCTCTGCAGTAGCTGTTGGGTTAAGATGCCTTTTTTTAATAGTAGTTCTTATCATCCTTTAGGGAAAACATCTTAATTGTTCTCTCTTTTTTTTTTTTCCTTCCCCTCCCATAGGGAGGGATATGTCATAAATGTCCTTTTGGGAAATGCTTCTTGACACATTTCCCCTTTTTAAAATGAACATTTCTATCACTAATTCTCTTAGGGTAAACAATACTAACCCTGACTTCAGACAGTGAAATTTAACAGGCTGTTACTTCTCCTGCCTTTGTTGAAGACAGCTGAGCTCTGTAGCTTGTGTGGTAGCATCCAGGATTACAGGACAAATTGTAGATTTAGGACAGAATGAACAGCAGAATGCTTCCAAGCAGAACTAAGTCATTAATCTGTATTGAGGAAATTCCTTTTTATAAGGAGACAGTATTGTAATGGGACTCCATTCAAGATCGAAGTCTACCTATGGATACTAAGAGGCTTTGTGAAAGCAATATAATTACAGCAGTTCAGACATCTATAAAACTGTGCACTTGTGTTCGATCCTGCTGATATTTGTCAGACGTGGGACCATGATGCTCAGATGTTCACCCCTGCTGGAAAAACCTGTGGGTCCTGGCTGGCCCTGGGTGCACTTGACTACCCTGCTCTCCCCTCCCAGGCGGTGGGTCTGTGGGTATAGAGTACGTTACCACGCAACTTGTACACGCACAAACCCTTGCATACCCCGAACTATCACCAAAAAGCCTTAAAACAAGGCTTGAGCACCACTGTATCCGTCAAATGTTATGAATCTAGATCGTGAGGCAGGGAAAATCCTCTCATCCCGCAGGAGCTACAGCTGCAGGTTCTGCTGCTCGAAGGTAGGCAACGGCCTCACCTGCAGAACCTGTTGTCACATCGCGTGAAAAGCTTTCTACAGTTTTCCTCTCCCCACGTTCCCTGGGACTAGGGTCCCCCTCGCCTCTTCGGCTTCGGCCCCGGCTGCCTCGGCGTGTTAGGGGGGGCTCGGGCAGGGCAGGCCCGGCCGCTCACGGCGGCCGGAGCAGCTCCCCGCGCAGGTAGGGAGCCCCCGAGGTGGGCAAGTCCC
>NW_009225487.1:0-385 GCF_000690835.1 Fulmarus glacialis
CCCTCCGCTAGCGGCTAAACACATTAATATTTCCAGGCACAGTTTCATGCTGGTAAAAGGTGCCGGGGAGCCATCCTCGGAGCACAAAGTCCTGGAGCCACCGAGCAAGCGCAGAGCCAGCAGCCGAGCCACAGCTTTCGGGGTGCTGCGCCCCTGGAAGCCCCCCTGGAGCTGCGACAGCCCAGCGTTAGGGGAAACCAGGCCTCCTCCACCCGCCGTCCCCAATGACTTCTCCGCGACGCGGGACCTTATCCAAAAGTCCTCCCTCCCTCCATTCCTCACCGCGTGCTCTGCAGCTATTACACGGCACCAATTTCTCTCTTTTTTTTTTTTTTTTTTTTTTTTTTTTTTTTTTTCTCCCCTGAAATCGCTGCCCGCCCGAGCT
>NW_009225487.1:830-1880 GCF_000690835.1 Fulmarus glacialis
GATCAGCAGCAGGGTGAACCTCCGGGTACAGGGTGGCGGCATTGCACTGGGGTGCACAAGCCAGCGAAGGAAAAACAGACGCTGCAGCATCCCAGCACCCCAGCAGGATTGGGGACCCATCCTGCCACCTATTCACTGCTGGGGAACACTCTCGTGCGCACGATCTGCAAACCATCGCCACTCCCCTGAAATCGCTGCCAGCCCGAGCTGGATTCAAACTGGTGACCTAGATGTGAAAGGATCCATAGCCTGTTACTAATCCCTGGAGTCTCCGAATCCCCTGTAAACTACCGCTTAATTCACTAACTGTGCTATTTAATCTCGAAAACATTATGAGCTGTGCCGGGCAGAGGAAACACTCAATCAAATAAAGCTTTATTATTATTGTGCGTGCTGATAGGTCATATGAGAAGGGGATTGCTTTGCAAGTCACCCTACTTCTTCCTCCTCTGAAGGCTCTGCTCCTTGAATTTAGCGCTGGTCTGACGTGCTGCCTCAAGTCTTATTTTTTCCCAGAGGAAACGGGAGCTTTCCCCAGCTCCTGGCAGGAGGAGTTTAATCTCCGCAGCTCACTCTGCTCCTGGCCGGACTGGCAGGGGAGGGGTAAACGCCTGCCTTTAGCAGCCCCCCTTCGGGTCTCAGAAACCTAACTGCAAAAAGCGAGACTATCAGCAGCAGGGTGAAACTCCTGGTACAGGGTTGCGGCATTGCACTGGGGTGCAATGCCAGCAAAGGAGAAACAGACGCTGCAGCATCCCAGCACCCCTGGCAGGATTGGGGACCCATCCTGCTACCTATTCACTGCTGGGGAACACCCTCGTGCGCACGATCTGCAAACCATCGCCACGCTCATCATGCAAAAGCTTGCTTCTCTTTGGATGGGCAGAGACCATCTCCTGAGTCAGCAAATCCAAAGGGATTCCAATAACCACAGCCAGTTAACCTTTTAAGACAGCGTTCGGGCCCAGATTGCCGGGAGCATCTTAAATCACGAGAGAAAGCCCCTGCCTGCACTGAAAGCGTGCGAGGTTGGGGCAGAACGTGACCTGC
>NW_009225487.1:1900-2242 GCF_000690835.1 Fulmarus glacialis
AATTCGGCCCACTGTTAGGACATCATCAGCGTTGTTTGAAAATCCCAAGGAACTTAAATCCAGTATCGCCAGCTCCTGCAAACTAAAGCCCAGCAGAATCCCTGGTCTATCTCCTCGTCTCTGGCTCTCCCTCTCTCGCATACATACAATGTACGTATAAATCAGCCTGTCACAGCTCGTCTCTTTTCTGACAGCTGTAATTGCTTCAGACTATAAAAATATCTATAGACGATAAACACAACGCATGAAACGGCAAAGAGAAAACGAAATCAAGATTCCTTTAAATAATTCAGTTGCTCCAGCAGCAGAGGAGCCAGCAACTGAGTCCAGCTGTGAAGGTTC
>NW_009225487.1:2276-11129 GCF_000690835.1 Fulmarus glacialis
GAGAGAGTCTTTTTTTCCTTCGTTGGTTTTTGACCACAGCAGAAGAAGAGTCTGCCGAACACGGGCTAAGCCGCTTGCAAAGCAGCACCTACCCGAGCACGAAACGCAGCCTCTTGCCTTCAGCTTCTTCCCTTTCTTCCTACTTAGATAAAAGTCTTTTTTTTTTTTTTTCCCCATTGCGAGCAACAGGCAGGAGACAAACAGAAGGAGCAAAACACACTCTAGGTATATATTTATCTCCGTATCTATCTCCTCAACCTCCTTCTTTCCAGCAAGGCTAAAGGCCCCCCTCTCCTGGCAGAGACCACAAGCAGGGTACCACAAGCAAGGCAGGCAGGGAAGCGAGGGCTGGCATCGGATGGGAAGAGGAGCAGCGGCACGGATGGAGGCAGGGGAAGGGTTTCCCCTGGGGAGATGGCAACCGGCAGGGAGGATGCCGAAACCACGGAGAGGGAAAGGGTTAGAAGGAGCAAGAGCCCGTGAGTTTGCTTTGCAGAGGAGCATCTCTATTGGAGCGATCAGAGGCGATAGCTAGGGAGAGGGAGTCTTGCAGGCAGAGCAGAGGGCAGCGACTGCAAGCCCGGCAGTTTGTCAGCCAGGCAAAACCGTTTTCAGCAGATATTTACTCAATTTGCTCGAAAGAGATTGGACAGGGTGAAAGGCGGCAGTGCCAGTTGACAGCGACTCCCGTAAACATCTTTCTATCCTTGGCTCACGTGGGCCCTCCCAGCTGGGGCTTTCATTTTAAGGTTTTAAGCAAATCTGTCCCAAAAAATGGCCCCCAGGGAAGAGCCGCGGCGTTTGGCCCGGGCCAGCGTTGCCCGCAGCCGGCTGCAAGGGACCCCGGCTCCTTCTGCAAGGCCCGGGAGCCTTCCAGCAAACGCTGCCCCAATCTCAGGCTTTTTGAGCAAAACAAAGCCTAAGCGTCTAATCTGCAGATTCGAGTGGTCCTGCAGGCTGACAACCAGATGCAAAATTGCAGTTAAGGTTCCTCTATCAAGTAAAACAACATGATTGCCGCATTTTTTTTCAGCTTTCTCAGAAATACCCAGCACAATTCTAGCATCTATTTTGCATGTAGCTGCTTGCAGGGACAGCTGATAGATCCTCCCATACATCCCATGCCTATATACCTGCCTGCAAACCTATATACATACAATACCACGCCTCCCCACACTGAAAGATTTCATTCCTACTTTTAATAAGTAGGTCATAGCAAGGCAATTTGTACAGCCAGATTTTTCTTTTAATTCCTTTTTTTTCCTTTTCAGGAAGCTGATAGATGGCAATCTATAACCCCAAAGTAGAAATTTATTTTTAATCTGAAATTGCCAAATATGATCAGAAACATAATTTATGCTCGAGCCTTTCTTGTTCCTTCAAAATGAAAACACGATTTCATAACCCCATTCGTGCTATCGCATACCACATTATTCTCCAATAAGCCCAGAGTTGCAAAAAAGTGCTTCATTTTCTTGGCATTAGTCAGGTGAATGACACACGAGTCCGGGGGAGCTTTTCCTGAATAACCACTGAGCTCTCAGTGTCTACAACCATTCACCACCGACACAAAGGATGTGGGCTCCCGCTCCGCTGCCTCATTTACCCCCTCATTAACGGTGGCCCCAATTAAGAAACAATGATTGAGAGCCTTACTTGGCCGGAGCCATTTTGAGCCCTTCTCGCCCCAAAGGCATTCCCGCGCCAAGCTGGAGAAATTGCCCGATCGGGGACGTTTCTAGGCCAGTTTTCTGAATGCAAGAAGCATCCTCATGGGCACTCAGCCTTACACTGAAGGCAGGCAGTGACTACCAGCACCCTCTCCATAGTGTTTAAAAACGATGCAGGAGACCCCATTAATCCCCGCTAAAGATGCCGTTAATATTTAACTGGCATTTATATAAACTTACAGTAACCGTCCTATTAAATTCAAATGAAGTGTGCTTTTGGGAGCCTTCCCCTAAAGCCACGCCGGGATCCGCTGCCCTGCTGCCTGCGCTTTGCACCAGGCGCCTCGTCGTAAAAAGGAACATTTTGTTTGCCCTTTAAAAAACTGCTTGGGTTTGTCACTCTGTGCTCAGAGGCTGGGGATTTTCAAGCACGAGTTAACTCCTTCCAGGGCACCCCCGGCTGAGCCGCGCTGCTTCGTGCTCGCTGCAGCCAAGGGGCTGGAGGACCAGCCGCCCCGCAAAAGGTTGCAAAAGCTTCTCGGCAAGCTGGTGCTTCAAAGCCAAAGCCAGCAAAGGATTTACCTCCCTGCAAGATCTGAAGAGGTAACCCAGAAGGTACCACTCGAGGAAGAGGAAAGCCTCGTCATTAGCTACCAAAATACCCCCGAGCAGTGCCATCCCTTCCATACGCAGGGATACACGACAGCATCCTTGAGGATGCTCTGATGTACGTTACAGATGGGCCGGGCAGTGCTGCGGCTTGGACACGAGCTCGGGGAGGAATGCACAGCAGTCCCCAAGGCCTGGCTTTTCCTTCAGGATTACTCCTTTCTCCCACGGTTCTCAGTATTTGAGCCTTTTACCACAGCCCAGCCAACACAACACGCGTATTTATGAAACGATGCCTCCATACGTGCAGCCTTAATATTAAATGTCTACACAGGGAGTTAAAAAAAATCATCAAGGAGATACTAAGCCACGCTGGCACAGTGAAAGTCATGAACAGGGACTGATCCTTGGTACAAATCAATATTGGTTTTATATAAATCTGTTTCTTGTTGCGTTGTTGTGAGGTTACGTCGTTATATTAACGCCCCGATAGGCATCCTTTACGTTCGCTCCGCATCCACGGCAGCGTTTGATCGGGATGAATCAGGTGCCAGAGACAGCTGACGACATGGGATAAAACCATGCCATTAGCCATCTAATAGCATTTTATAAGCATATGACATTAACCCAGTGCTCCACAACTCAATCCACTCTGTGTTTTAACAGGACTAAGTGCTCACGGGAAGAGCGAAAAAGCTGAATAGGCTGAAAAGCAAAGCCAGCCACGCCTCGGGTCCCAGCGCGGACATTTGGGAGCTCCAGCACAGCTCTCTTAAATGTGAAGACAGGAGCTTCTCCCCCCCGAGCTTCTGCCCACAGTTTGGGGACATCGGTGAGCTCTGCATTGGATAACCCTTTGGAGGAGCAGCTCCAAGAGCTGCTGTGCCCTCTCCCGGGCAGCAAGGATGGCCCCAAACAAGATACACCACGCCAAACCTTCCCCAGCCCATCTGGATATCGACACACGTATCCCTAAACCCTGGGGGGAAGCAGGAAGGTCAACGTGCCTGGCTGATGCTGGCCCAGCACCACATCCACCTGCCCTCCTCCTCAATTTCCCCAGCCCTTTCCTACCAGAAAGCCGCTCGGTCCGTGCAAACCAGGCGGAGCAGGCACCAGGAGAGGAGTAGGTATCTTGATTAAGACCACGATGTTCAATAAAAAGCAGATATTAAGAGCGGAGTCCCTGAAATCCCTTTCTTTTGAAACCACCGAGCACGCTCAGCAGCTCTCAGCGAAACCCCAGCCCACTGCCAGGTGTTCGGCATCTTTAAAAAATCAGACTCTCCTGGAGACGCTGATTTGCCTTTTGCCCGCAGCTGGCGTTGGACCTGGATCACACACCTTCAAACCCAGGGTGGTGAGATGCAAGTTTTGCTTTCTGACTCCCGACCAGCCACAGCCAAAAAGGGGCTGTTTCAGATGTACCTCAGACCTGAACGCCCGCACCTTTGCGGGGTCCACCTTTTACCGACCTTAAGTCTCATCTCCCAAGGCGCCGAGGTTGCCAAATTGCTCGAGCGCTCCTCGGGAACAAAAGCCGGGCACGCCGCTGTCTGCCTGTATCAATTTTAGTTTTGCCACTGGTCCTCTGACCCTCGCGGCGCTACGCATCCAAGAATAATATTAATAATAGACATGCCATTAAGCAAGATGCTTGGTTTGAATCTGAAGATTTTGAGAAATGATCTCATAAATTTAATTCCCGGGGTACCATCTTTGAGCGTTAACAGGCACAGTCGCCTCTGAATTCTGGGAAATGAGCATAATTACATGGAGATCGACAAGGCACAAATGCCAAGAATTCTGTTAACCTTTAATACTGCAAAAAAACTCTCCCCTTGTAATTATCTCTTTCCTTTGTCTTAAATGTTACTGATGAATATTTAGTGGGATAAGCAAATAAAAGGAGGCTGAGGGGCGCAAGGAAGTGCAGCCCTCGGCAGAGCAAGTCTGCAAACCTCATAGCATCGCTGCGGCTCGGGGCAGGCTGGGACCCCGGGTCACAAAATCTGACACCCAGGACAATGACATTCCCACGGTGACACGCAGCCACTACAGAGCCAGCGGAGGGTAATCTGAGTTGCACCAAAATCCAAATTAATTCCCAGCACTGCTGCAAACGCACCTTCGCTCAGGTCCGTGGCGTGGCCAGGGAGCGATCCCGCGGCCCCCAGCGGGACAGTATCAGGTGCCCTTTCTCCAAACCGAACTTTGTCTTGGAATAAAACTTCCTGGGTAAAAAACACATCACCTTTCAAACATATCCTCCCTAGGGTTGCAAATGGCACTGCCCTCTTGCTGCACATTGAGTCTGATGGAAAGAAGATTTTCTCCCGGCGTGAACTGCATTAATATCTGTCACCACTCTGGCATTTCTGCCTGTAATGATGAAAAATATGTGCAGAGAATGCGGGGTGCTCTCAGCATTACCTCCCTCCCCATGAAGCAAAATTAGAAGCAGCTGCTCCCGTTCCCGTCCTCTTTATGGCCCTACAGCATTATCTCTGGAAGCTTATTATTTGGGAGATGGCATGGGGATAACCGAGACGCACGACCTATCCGTATTCAAAATGCGCCTTGCTGCAGACGGGGGCTCAGCTCGCCCCTCTCCTGAGCTGGAGACCGGTATAAAGGTCACTCTCCTCTTTTAATGTCGCGTCAGACCGACCGCTGCGTGAACAAGGAAAGGAAAAAGCCACATCTCCCTCGCCGGACGGAGAAAACCCATCTCCGTCTTGGGAGGAGCGTGCCAGCACGAGGTGGCCGGGCTGTAACCACCTGCAACACCAAACGCTTTCGGACCACCGTCCAGGAGCCCTGGAAGAGGTGGAAGGAGGTTCCTCCTGGCTTTAAAGATGCTTCTTTCAACCGCATCCCAAGCAGCAAGGAGGCAGTGAGCCCTGTGCCATGGAGGAGGGGGATCGCAGCACATCCCCGCCCCAAAATGCTGCCAGCCCCCGACCTTTGGGATGTCACACGCCAGCTGCCCAGCTCCTCCGGCTCTTCGCTGCTGCTGCGAGCTGTGCTCGACCCAGCTGGAATCGCACCTCCCCATCGCTCTGCAAACACATCCCAAATTAATCGACGTTGCCCGGGCCACCGAGTTTGTCAGCTGGTCCACCTTGAACTCCCGCAGTCCCACCGGAGATGTTGGGTGTCTGCAACAGTCTGCAGAGCAAACTTCCCCTCCAGCCTCAAAGCGAGATCTTTACAGACTCCCTCCTCCCTCGTTCCAGGAGGAACAAAGCCAAAGCAGTATTTATTCACGGAGAACCAGGGAGAAAAATGAAATAAAAGAGGTTAGTTCATTAAAGTATGACACCTACCCCTCCCAAGAGAGGTCTGAGGAACTGGCTTTGCAGTCGCCGAGAGGAGGAACACGCGTCAAAGCCCAGAGGGAGGGCTGCTAACAGCAGCGAGGGCTCCAGACCTCCCCGAGGCGGGTGATACCACAACCAGCTTGGAAACTGGGGTCCCAGTGGCCCCATCCACCACCACCCCACTTATTCCTGACCTCAGGACACGGCAGCTGTTTGCTCTCCTCTCTTCCCTCTCTCTTTTTGCCTGCCTCAACTGGAGCAAGCTTTCTAGTCTCCAAGCTGCTTTTATGCTCCTTTAAAAGGTTATAAAAGCTGTCTTTATATTTCAATAAAGGGATATAAAACCAACCTTTTTCGCAGTTCAATAAACGTGGTTAACTTTTCCTCCCCATTAATACTTTTTGCCTCGGCGCCGTGCGCACGCGCGGGCTGCTGCAGGGCGGGGAGGAGGACGGGGCTTCGGGCATCGCACCCCGAGGCAGGAGACAGCACGGTGTCCCAAGGGAGAAGGAGCAAGAGGCCGAGCTCAGGTCAGGCTGGGGGCTCCAAGCAGGTCTGATGCCAAGCGGAGATGGGCATCATGACCCGAGCTGCTGCCCAAAAAGGAGAGAGATGAGGCTACAGCGAGAAAGTAATCACCGGATCCCCTGTGCTGGTGCATTTCCTCCAAAGAAAATACCTCCTGAAAGCTGGCTTGGGCGCACAGAAGGGCTATGCTGTGGCAGGACAAAAATTCAAAGGGACCAAGCGACGGACTACGTACATCAAGGGGTGAGCACTCGCCCAGCAGGGTTTTGCATCTCCTGGCGAAGCTCCCTGGAACGTAAGCCATGATAAACTGCAGCCATCCTGGTCAGCATCTAGCTAGCAAGCCGCAGCATCTAGGACCGTGCCACCTTTCCTCCTGGGTGACAAGGGACAGGCCGCTTCACCGCTCGCTGGCAAGCCCCTGCTCTTTGCAACATCCATTTAGACCTGACGGACCGTGGGTCGGGGATCTTCCCTTTCCGAGCATCAGTGCTGCGTGTAGTGTGACGGGACCCTGCTCCCCACCGCAGCCTCCAGACCCGGCTCTAATTATTATTTACCGTTTGTGCAGCCATCCCGTGGCTCGCCATCAGTCTTTCTCAAAAGCGCCTCTTTCCTTGGAAGAGGATCTAAACCCATCCTGCCGCCCGTCCAACAACCTCTCCGGGCATTAAAACAAGGAGGTTTATTATTTTTTGTGACAGCCCGTTCTGCAAGGTGAACGCAACTCATATGAATCAAACCGACTTGAATTTCATACATCATTCCCCAGCAACCACCAACATGAAGGGCAGGAGCGGGGTTCGGCTGCCGAATACAGAGCAGAGGAGCGTGTTTATCGGCGGTGTGATCTATTAGTGATCGGGAGCGTGGGACCGTGGCTGCTGGCACGACGCTGCCGGAGGGAGGGAGATGTGAGTCCATAAATAAGGGGCGAGCAGCTCTCGGGAGCCGAAATTGAAGCCCAGCACCAAGGCAGTGAGAACCTTTCCAGTCTGTGCCCTCACTCCCCGACCTAATTTATCCCCCCCTGCCCCTCCACACGTGCCGTGGGATGGGGACCAAACCCTGGCCAGGGCAGGAGCAGAGGAGATGATCTTGCATGCTTTCGCCAAGAGGTTCCTCGCCCCCGCCACGCACCCTGCCCCAGCTCGCTCCTTCGCACCCCTGCAGGCAGGCTGAGCCCTCCCTGCCACCGCCGCCTAATTAATCTAGCTAATTACCATTACCAGGCTCCTTTTTGAAGGATGCAGGAGAACTACGAGGGCAAAGGGAGAAGGTGAGCATCCGGGGCTCCCCAGGGAATTCAGAAGTGTTTACAATCCCTGGCATGAGAAAATCCATACTCATCCTGGCTCCGGGAGGCAGGGCTGCCCTCCCGTGCTCCTATTAGCAATTTCCAATCATCTTTTATTAGGCCTGCATTGATTTGCTGCTCATTTTGGTGGGAATGAAGGCCTAAGAGCCTCAACCCGGTCTCAGCCGAGGAATCCGGACGTGGAGCTGACGGTGCCGGTAGGAGAGCGATGGGCTGGGATGCTGACACGGGTTCAGCTCTGCCGTTAGCAGAGCAGAAGCAGAGCTGCCATTTCAAAACAGCCTTGCACATCCCGCTGCATCTTTTCCGCAGCCGGTCAGCACATGTGGATGAGGGATCAAGGGCAGGAGGAGCTGGGGGCTCCTCCTGATCTTTATTTAGGGAGCTCATTCCGTTTTTGGGAAGGGGATTTGCACTGTGCCCCTTTCTAACAGGGATTTCTGGAGCCTGTGGGTAGAAGTCGTCCGGATCCCACGCTCCAAAACCCAGCCCTGCAGAGCAGCTCGGGGCCACTTATTACCCTCCCGGGAGAAACAGGCTCCTAAAGCTAGGCTTCTGTTTCCAAGCAGCTTGTGAAACACAAATTCTGTTAGGAATCATCTGAATATTTTGTTCCGATAATGCCATAACACCAGCATGCACATGAGCACACACACCGCACGGAAAGGAGTATTTGCTATCAAAAAAAGTGAATTTACAGGGTTTTTTGTGGTTTTTTTTTTTTCCCCCCTCCTGGCAAAGCCATCACTGCAAGTTATCACTTTCTAACTGTTTGCACCACAGCTTTTCCCTGCACATCCCTGCTCTCATCAAACCTGCTGCTCTCTGCACCCTGTGTCCTCAGATAACCCGAGATGTGCAGACCCGGGTACAAAAGGACCTTGTGGCCTCCGGGAAGGAGACCCAGTGCCAGCAGGGAAGCGAGCTCCTCTTTGAGCCCTGCAGAGGAGGTGGTGGGAGATGCAGACCTCCGTGTGTCTGAGCCTCAGCACCCAACCGCACCCACCTCATCCCGTCACAGCTCCCACCTCATCCCGTCACACCACCCGCCTCATCCCACCACAGCTCCCGCCTCATCCCACCACAGCTCCTGCCTCATCCCACCACAGCTCCCGCCTCATCCCACCACCGCTCCCCACCACAGCTCCCGCCTCATCCCACCACAGCTCCTGCCTCATCCCACCACAGCTCCCGCCTCATCCCACCACAGCTCCCGCCTCATCCCATCACAGCACCCACCTCATCCCATCACACACTGCCCTTCTTAGTAGACCAAGGAGGGGATGCATTAAAAGCCACAACTTTGTTGCATTTAGACTTAATTATATATATATTTTCTAAAAACGCGCCTGCATTTAGAGAGCGAGAGCCACTGTCTAAAACACTCCAGGAAATATTAAAATGG